>NC_056732.1:402169925-402469925 GCF_019279795.1 Protopterus annectens
AAAGAAGAAAAAGGCAGTGTGGGTGATGGATGAGATATTGGGAACAAAATGAAAAGGTCTACAAAGAATAGAAGAGAAAAGGAATTCCTTACAGAGGAATTTAAGGGGAGACCAGGAAAAAAGCGATGGCCATGGAACTTAGAAGGCAAAAGGTATGGCTGGCAAGAGACTTAGTTGTTGGTATTAAAGAAGGAGGAGAGGCATTCTTTAGCTACAGGGAGGCCAAACATGAAAATAAGTGAGTTAAAAGAAAGAATACAGGACATACAAGGACAAGAAAAGAAAAGATTCTGAATGAATTACTTGCATGTGTTCATAAAGGAGAAAAAAGAAAGGATATTAGCATAGGAAGAAAGACTAGAGTAGATGGGGACAAGTGGACAGATGGATACTGACTAAGGCACTACAGATTTATATTGAGTACTTTCTAAGATGCTGAAAACAGAGAGACACTGTTGTGCTCCCCTACCATGTCTCCTGTGAAGGAAAATAATTAGTGCAGAGCAGTATTCTGCTATAGCCAGAATGACGCCTAAGTTCAAAGACAAAATAATTGGCTTCAAAAACTGGTAGTTTACTGCAGTCATACCAGGGGGACCAAACATGTGTCTGCCTGGAGTGAGGTGGTTAGTAGATGCTTCTACTTTGCCAGGGATGGGCTGCACTTCCTGTTTCCTGGCTTTCACTTACTAACTAAAGCCTTTGATACCCCTACAGCACATTTTAGGCACGGTTCAACTCATGGACATACCCACTTGGCAAATTCTAATTTAGACATTATTAAGGTAGTATTAGTCAATGCTAGAAGCTTGAAAAGCAAAGTTTCTGTTTCTAAGGTTTTCCTCTACTTTTAAAGCATACACATCTGTTGGGTTCCAGTGCAAAAATTGGCACTGCCTCCTTGCCAGGGTTCCACAACTACCATGCAGTCAGGTCCACAAGGAAATATTCTAGTAAGGGGCCTTTCTGATGGTAACTTGGATGTGAAGAAGCTCTAGTGAGTCATGCTGCTTAACTATCCTTGAGGTGAGTCTCTTCTTAATGAAAACTTGAGACATCACTACCTTTTTTTCCAGTGCTACACAGTGACTGGTCTAAAAGTGTGAAAAACATTTAAGTCCTGGACAGATGAGTACTCTCCACTATTTTAAACCATGTCTTAGTCACTACACAGACATCTACTTCCTCCAGGGTGAGGAGAACTTGTAGGGAGTAGGATTTCTTGTTTAAGCTCCCAGCTTTAATCAGTAAGACTGGCATATTTCCTTTGCTTCTTTCAATATACTGGTAAATGTATCCCATTGCCATTATGAAAAAAGCACTATTGGGTGGATAATGTCTTTGGTGATATTTGTAAGTCAAGTGGGGGCAGATGCACGCCATCCTTGGTAAAGCAGTTTTTGTCAGTCATGTTCTCCCAGGCTGACAAATACTGGATCCTCTTTGAATGACATCAAAAAACTAAGCCAGTTACTCAAGTCAATTAATTTTTGTTTGTATTTTGACATCAGCTTGAAAAAGGTAGAATGCTGCTCAATGCTAGGCTCATATCTGGCTGGGACACATAGTCTAAGACCTCTGTCATGTCTCTCTTCATATAGTCCAAGTAGGTATGTCCAGGAGGTATGTTTCTTGTCAATGATGCCCACATGTACTACGACAGAGTCATGCCAGTGCTTGTTGTTAAGGGACTTCAGTGCATGTGTGTCCAGACAGACCCTGGCACCAGACAGACAACTGTCACTCTTTTCCTTGCTCCGCCTGGTTAGAAGTACATCTGTAGGTCTTACAAAGGAGTCACCTATAACTAGAACGTTTGGGTTACTGGAGGCATGCCTTGCGGGCTTCGCATCCATGACTCTGAGACCCCTTGCATTATGTGAGGTGGTATGCTTAAAAGGTGGACAGTGTTGCTCAGGGTGCTTTGTGCTTAGTCTTTAAGGTTTAGGTAAGTTAATCCTTAGCACCTCATCATATGAATGATTTTGTGTAGTATGATGGCTGTAGTGAGGTGTGGTGTGTGGTGTACTGCTGACAATCTTGATGTCTGAATTATCACTGTGCGAGATTTTATCCTACAGTGCCATTACATATGTACATCTCTTCCACACTGTGTTATGCTGCTTGATTAATAGATAATCATCATCAGAAAGAAAGAGACAATTATTGCATTGTCTCAAGATACCTGTCTCAATCACACTGGCTACAGCAGTTGTGGGAAAGTTCTGGTTCATGGTTAAGACAGGAATTACTTATCAGGCAGGGAGGAATATAACTGCCTTGAGTTGGCTTGGTGCTGGGATGCAAGGGGTAGTTTACTACTAATGAATAGTGTGTGGAAGGGTGCCTAATTACTTAGGATGCAATGTAAAGATATTCCAGGCAGGCTTAATTGCAGATCAGTCTGTGATTTATTTTGCTCAGTAAAGGTTACTGAAGTCACAAGTTTAGATTGCTAACATTGTATGTATTAGGAAGGTTTCCTATAGATAAAAGGCTTTGCTTACCCAGCTCACTAAAGAATGAGTCCAATGGCAGTGGTGCACTGAGTTCACATTTTCCCTCTTTTTGATTAAAAATCTCATAGTTCAAGGCTTTCCACACTTCTCACAGGCTTCAGTAAAAGACCTTGGGTGAGCTCAAATTAGTACAGGTTATAGGAGACAAGACAGAGAAAAACCAATCCAAAAAAGCCAGTAAATCCAGTCAATGGAGATCTGCAACTCAAAACCTGTATCAAATCAAAATTCTCTCACTATTATGACTCTGTGTTACAGGTGTAAGGTACGGTACAAACTGAGGAATTTAACTTTTATGGTGGGGGGGGGGGCAGGAGAACGTCTAGCTACTACAACAACCATTAGGTAGCAGAAGGGACTGCAGAACTTAATGTAATAGAATGGAGTTATAACAATGTAACAATCAAAGAGCAGGAAAATCAGCAGCAGATGTAACAGAACATTCTGTAAGTGCAGCTTAAACAGGTAAATAAAAGCAGCATCTAATCTTTTCAGCAAAATTTGAGAACAAACAATTCATATGGGCAGAGATCCTGCAGCAAACTCACAAAACTGCCACTACTGTGAAATAAATACACCAGACCAGGCAGAAATTACAAGTAAATGTATTTATAACAAAAATGCATGTGTAAATGAGGCACAGAGCATACAGTGTATCACAAATCTTGCACTATTGCGAGTACAACTACAACACTATGGCACCAGACCAAGCAGAAATTACATACAAGTAACTTTTTAAATTAAACAAGGATACAGAAAACAATATTAAGTCATAGGAGAAGTGAAGTCAATTGAAATATGCAAGGAAAATTTAAATAATAGCCTCTTGCCTTCCTTTTTAATGAAAAATCTCATGAACACTATGCAGAAAGCTACCCTCCTCCTGTAAAGGGAAGCAGAAGATCCAAGTAAGTGAAGTATTATGCAGGTATGTAGCCAGAAGGACAGCCAGGTGGTATTCAAAAATCATTAACAGTATACTCTATGAATGTTGGTATCCCAGTGCAGCTCTGTGTGGACCAAGCAAACAAATTACACTGGTACTTAGTATAAAACATCTCTGAAGTGTATTCTGCAGCAAATGCTGTAGCAGACACTATTACAACCATGGTGGTGAAGAAGAACAGGTCTCCCACGGTATAAAACCTAAGGAATGTTGCAGTTAGATATCTTTATGGATTTCATGTACCAGTCACACTCACAGTCCCTGGGTGGGCATGCCACAACCTTCAAGAAAGCAGACAGACATATACATGACTAGCAAACTGGTATACTATATACAGGCCAATCATGAATGTGCTGTGTTCTTACTCATGCTATGCAATGCTAGCTTTGTCCGCTGCCTTGTTCAATTCAAGCTGAGAACACCTAAAATGCAGACCATACACAGTGTTTTTGTCCCATTATAACTTAGTTGTGTTACTGAATTTGAGGCATTCAGTGCTTCAGTTAAACACTCTGAATTGTAGCAAATGATCTCAGCTGAGCAGGAAATGCAAATAAAAAATACTTTTCTTATTCAGTTGAAAAGATTTTCTCACACAGAAGTCTTCTTTTTACTGTCAATTTTAGACAAATGTTGTCCTGCCTACATAATGGCTGAAGAGTGAAACATATAGAAATCTGAAACAATAACTGTAGCTTAGCTTATAATACTTTCAAAACATCTATATGGAAATCATACATTAACAGGTTACAGTCATGTCTAAGTAATTACTAAGACCTATACAAACCTTAAGAAAATGTATGTATGTACTGGATATGTCCTAACTCAGTTAATGAAAACCAAATATACACACTTTGACATGTGTGTATATTTTTGTATGTGTGTGTATATGTATATATATATATATATATATATATATATATATATATATATATATATATATATATAAATCACTTCAAACCTTGATGATACATACTGAAAAGTACTAAAAAACAGAAGACATGAAGACTCTGGAGCTAGTAATTAGTGCTTTCGTCCTTTTAATAAGTGACAAGAACTTCTTCAGATAACAATAGGAATGAAATAACCACATGAAGTAACTATACATATAGGCAAAGAAAATGTAGGCAGTGTTTCCAATTAGAAAAAGTGCTAAGAATCATGTGTTAAGGTTTAAACAGTACCAGTGGAAACATAAGTACAGTAGGTTGTCAAGGGATGTAGTGACATCAAAAGTAAACAGTGAAAACATCAGGAAATCTAATATGCAAACTAATGAAGCCTTTTAAGTGCACATTTGATGTTTAAATTTTCATTTAGTCCAGGTGGGGCTTCGGCATTAAATCTTAGTTACCAAATTAATTCTCTAAACTCCAACAGAGTATTAACATCTCCGTAAAAATGATTTATCTGTTCCAAAACTAAAAAGGAAAAGTGTGAAAAATTAGAACAAACTCTGCTGTGTTTTGCCAAGGCATTATGATAGTCTTGAGTGTCTAATTACAGCACAATGTTCCTTAATTCTGGAAGATAATTTGCAGATAGTCTTTCCTATATAAAGGGTTCACGGTAGGGTTTTTAACACTTTCTTTTTTAGGCAGGTTCATGGAAGCAATAGACAGATCATCTGAATCATCTGACTCATTTTCACAAATGAGTTTTAAGTTAAGTTTTCTGATGTATAAACTTAAGTCCAATAAAAGAGTAGAAATACATGCCCTCTGTGCAGGAATAAATGAAAATCCCTTGTTTAAAATTTGGAGAGACTGTGGTGAAAAGCTTCTGTTCATACTATTTTCAGAAAGGAGACATTCCGTAATAACTACTTGGATTTCTCCAGCATGCATCCTTTTTCATGAAGTGCAACCTGGCAAAGAGACAATTCATATGACTATCACATATTGTTAGTGAAGATGTATGTTTCAAGAATGTTTTTCTTAAAAAATCTGTTACTAGCCAGAAACTACCCAAATGACTTATTAGACACCCTCATTACTGAAATCAGTGAAGCCAGAACTGTTAAATTTCAACCTATCATCAAACATGGTTTTGTTGCTTCAAACATGATTTTTTTCCTTAGCCACTTATTGGTACCTCTCCTTCAGAACAGTCCTATCCAAGAACTGAACCTTTATTCACCAATTCAACTCCATTGCTTCCTCCTGCATCCACTACATTTGCCTCATCTGAAACTAGCTACCCTAACTCCGAAACTGCAGGAAATGGATCCCATCATCTGCCTTCTCAGCACCAAGCCCACATATTCTCCACTCAGATACAAAATCTGAACCAACCTTTTTTTCTCCATTGGACCTAGAGGCACGACTTCCCTCCTTTAGATCCTCCCATCTCTGTACTGAACATCGACCAAGAAAAGCTTTAAAACAGATGTGCCAGTTTTCCTATCCCGATTTGCAGGGATTCTCAAGCCATTTAACATATTATTCACAAAAACTGGGGTATTCAAACCAGCAGCCAGGAAATTTCTAATAAACTAGGTCTCTCTCCACTTTTTGCACACAAAAAACGAAAGTTCTATGTGAATCGTTTGAAAACAGAGACGCTTTGTTTTTATTATCCACCACTGAAGATACTTCTAATGCCCCAGGAATGTTCCCTTGTGGTTCTTGTGTAGCCTGTCAATACATATTTACTGAATTGTCATTTCATTTTAAACACAACAACTTTAAAGTGTCTTTTAACAAACATTTTGACTGTAAATCTATGAATGTAGTATATGCAGCTGTCTGTTTCTCTTGCTCATGTTTTTATATAGGAAAGACTATCCGCAAATTATCTTCCAGAATTAAGGAACATTGTGCTGCAATTAGACACTCACCTATGGATTTACTAATCTTTCGTGCAGGACTAGCTTCATCCTGCATGGAAGCACCCGTTTAGGAGCAGGATGGCAGTGCGATATGAAGCTCTGCCCGAGCTCCTAGGCTTACATGGAGCGTGTAAGAATGTAGGGGGTGTGTCTGAGAGCAGACTTCTCAGAATAAACACGCCCCTGCAATGTAGAACAGCAGAAATAGGTAAGAAATGAGCGAGACCGCTCATAGGTGTCCTCCTATCCCCACCAACAGTCCCCCATGTGTACAACAGCAACAGTACATATACATAAAATAAAGAAACCCTTTTATTTATTTATTTTTTTAAATCCGAGTAAAGCTAACCATAGGTATGCGAGTGTGCCCATCGATTAGCTACAGTTAAAGCAGCTTAAAAGGCTGAAGAGGATAACAAGGAAGATATATGCAAATGAAGCAGCACAGCAATAGTGCAATGGGCAGACCATTCGCCTAACGAGCAGGCTTTCCCGGTTCGGGTCCCACTGCAGCACAGTCTATTTTACCTGGCAAAGCACATAATAACCAATATTTTTGATGCAAAACCCACTAAATAACATATATTTATGAACTGGAGTACTGCAGGAAATGCACATGTGAAGTGTCAGTGTCATAATGAATAACGCACTAGTAAGCAGGTTTAAGCACAAATAAGCAATAGTAAGCATATGTAAGCAGTAGTAAGCATGTTTAAGTGCGTTTGCGCAGGGGTAAGCACTGCCTACACAGATTTAGCAATTTAGAAGCTGAGTGTAAGAAACTGTAACTGGACGTTACCAGTGCTTACCCCTGTGCAAACAAGTGCAAACCCGCTTACAACTGCTTTAAAGTGCCTTAATCACTCTGTAGTCAATGGCCCGTGTTCTGCCCAGCAACAAAATAAACAGCCTCAGCAAGGCTCGAACCCAGGACCCTGCACACATTAGGCGAAGTGAATTAGCTCTAAGCCATGCCAGATATACATAAATCTGATGTTTTCACAAACATATCATCCAGCCCAGTCATGCAACAGTACAGAGAAGGTATACCAACATGTAGATGTGTGTGTGTACATACATTAATATCGAAACAGATAGAACATCTCTATATATGTATACGTATATATATGTATATATATGTATATATATATATATATATATATATATATATATATATGTGTGTGTGTGTATATATATATATATATATATATATATATATATAACATATATATATATATATATACATATACATATATATATATATATATATATACATATATATATATATATATATATATATGTATATATATATATATATGTATATATATATATGTATACATATATATATATATATGTATGTATATATATATATATATATATATATATATATATATATATATATATATATATATATAGACATATATACATATATATATGAACATATATACATCCAAATGCCTACAGCCACACATATATAATCAACACCTACATGTTGACATATACGCAGCAAGTTACATATATGTATGCAGCTATATATCTCTGTAGGTATATACGGACATAGTTTTATATATATATATATATATATATATATAAATATATATATATATATATATATATATATATATATATATATCCAAAAAACTTCGTAAAAATCAGAATTATCCAATAGCAATGTCGAAAAAACACACTGAGAGCCAGTAATTAGCGCTTTCATCCAATTTAATATGTTGGACTTCTTCAGAATAACATACAATTACAATACAATCCTGTATATATAACCAAAGTAATGGTGAAATGACAAGTCATACTGTAGACCAATTAGGAAATATAACTCATGAATTATGTAATAAGAGTCCTGTTGAAGCAAGACATTCCACTAACTGAATTATGTATAATGTATTTAGAACCCTGTTCAAAAGTAAACAAAGCCTACCACTAGTAAATGTGCACTTAGTTGTGCCATTTCAAAAACATTTAATGTTTAAACTTTCATTTAGTCCAGGTGGGGCATTAGCATTTAACCTTAGTTGCCATCTTAATTCTTTAACCTCCAATAAAGTATTTCTATCCCCAAAAAACATATGAACATAATCAAGCACAATGAATTTAAATCCTGTAGACAAAGGACATATATGACTGTGTTTAGCTAGGGCATTACTAAAATCACATTTTCTTATAGCACAATGCTCCTTGATTCTTGTAGACAGCTTGTATTGTTTTACCAATATAAAATGCTGAACACAATGTGCAGATAGCTGCATAAACAACATTGTCTGAATTGCAGTCAAAATATGTAGTATAATGTATTTTAAAATTATTATGTTTAAAAGTATATGAGGCACCTGTAAGAATATTCTTACAGGCAACATTTCACAAGTAAACATCCCTTTTTTACTGTGAATGACAGGGGGTCTATCAATAATTTGTGTGTCTCTATTTTCAAATACAGAACCTAAAGATTTAAATTTTTTATGTGTAAAAACAGGACCTAGTCCTAATTTGTTGTCAACCTCCTGGCTGGAGGTAAGAATATCCCAGTTATTATAAAACACTTTCTTAATAGCTATAGAGTCCCTGCAAATAGGAACTGGGAAACTAGTGAATCTATCTATAGAGTTATGTGTAGAAAGAGTGTCCTGAATTATGTATTTGAGAAACGTACTGATAGGTGCAGGACAAGGGAGTAGTCCGTGATTCAAACATAGTATTGGTTATATCATTTTTAGTGTTACTACACTCATTGGTCACAAGGGAATAGTCTGTATTTCATTCATACTATTGGTTGTATTTTCTTAGAGAGAAGCCTTTTAAAAGAATAGGAGGATAATTAGTGCCTTAAAAAGACTACATCTTTAACAACAGAATTCAGTAAATCAGTAGGGTAACCTCTCTCTATAAGAAAGGAACTAAAACATCACATTCATGTAGAAAAACATTATCATCAGAAATAATCCTAGACAATCTGATGTACTGACCTCTGGCCATATTAACTTTCATAAATAGAGGATGCATACTGCAGAAATGTAAATAATTATTTCTGAATGTCTTTTCCTAAATATAGTAGAGTTCAAGTTAAAGAATTTGTATCAATGGAAATAAGTACATCTAAAAAGTTAACCTGCTTCCCAAAGCTGAAATCTTAAACTTTAGAAATGGAATACTATCAGATAAGGAATTAATAAATGTAAACAAATCAGACTCACATCCCTTCCATACAAAGAGGTCATCAATGTAACGTCGGTACAGAAGAATCTTATTAAAACCAGGTAAATATACTAGAAAGTTACATTCACCAGGCTAAAACTAAATTTGCAAAGGCAGGAGCTAGTTTAGCCCCATAGCTACACCTTTAGTTTGATGAAAATCTTACCATCAAAGTGAAAAAAATTGTTAGTTAATACTAGAAGTTAGGGAGCAAATCATGTTAATTTTTCCTGTGAGAAGGTGGTAAATTTTGATAAATAATTTCTTAAGTATTCTATGCCTATATCATGAGGAATGTTAGAATACAATGATTCAATATCTAAAGTAACTAAAATAGTATGTTCATCAGTAGGAGGGTTGAGAAAAAGGAGATTAAGGAAATCCCATGAATCCCTTAGAAAATAGGGTGAAACTTGTACTAAAGGGTTTAATACAAAATCAATAAATTCTGCTATACCTTCTGTCTTAGTTTTCTTGTTCGACACTATGTCTCTGGAGGATTAAACTGGTCCTTATGTATTTTAGGAATTCGAAGAATTTTCCTAGTTGGGGCTCTGACACAGTTAAAAATCAGCTATTACATCACAAATCTGTTTAGATTTATGTAATGCAATAATAGTTCTATCTATATGTTTAAAGCCGAAGGACATCTGTTAGGGTAGCCATAGCATAAAACTCACTGTTATTAAGGTCATTTAATAAAATACGAGTGTATTTATCTTGTTCCATCAACACTATACCTGAGCCCTTATCAGCTCTCATGATTCTTAGTGATCTGTCTGCTGATAATGAATTTAAACAGTTAACTGTTCATTAGTAAGGTTGAACCATTTACAAGTACAGTTATGCTTTAAAACATATCGTAAGTCTTTTTCACATAACTTAAGAAAGATATGTAAGGTATTACATAGTGGTGGGTTATATAAGCTTTTCTTGACAGGTAGCTTAGTGTAAGAATATAGTACATTTTCATCTTCATCTTCTACATCATCTACATCTTTGTGAAATAAAAGTTTTAAATTAAGTTTCCTAACATATACACGTAAATCTATTAATAAAGAAGAAATGTCAGCACGGTAGGCAGGAATAAAAGAAAAACCTAGTTTCAGTAAGCTGTTGAAATTATCAGGTAAAAATCTGCCAGATAAATTGAAAACTTCAGAATCTGGTATATATGTTTCTATAGGTAAGGAGTTGCCTACCGTGCTGACATTTCTTCTTTATTAATAGATTTACGTGTATATGTTAGGAAACTTAATTTAAAACTTTTATTTCACAAAGATGTAGATGATGTAGAAGATGAAGATGAAAATGTACTATATTCTTACACTAAGCTACCTGTCAAGAAAAGCTTATATAACCCACCACTATGTAATACCTTACATATCTTTCTTAAGTTATGTGAAAAAGACTTGCGATATGTTTTAAAGCATAACTGTACTTGTAAATGGTTCAACCTTACTAATGAACAGTTAACTGCCTTAAATTCCTTATCAGCAGACAGATCACTAAGAATCATGAGAGCTGATAAGGGCTCAGGTATAGTGTTGATGGAACAAGATAAATACACGTAGACCTTAACAGTGAGTTTCATGCTATGGCTACCCTAACAGATGTCAGTCGGGCTTTCAAACGTATAGATAGAACTATCATTGCATTACATAAATCAAAACATATTTCTGATGCAATAGCAGATTTATTTTAACTGTGTCAGAGCCCCAACTAGGAAAATTCTTCGGAATTCCTAAAATACACAAGGACCAGTCTATTCCTCCTTTTAGACACATAGTGTCGAACAAGAAAACTAAGACAGAAGGTATAGCAGAATTTATTGATTTTGTATTAAACCCTTTAGTACAAGTTTCACCCTATTTTCTAAGGGATTCATGGAATTCCGTAATCTCCTTTTTCTCAACCCTCCTACTGATGAACATACTATTTTAGTTACTTTAGATATTGAATCATTGTATTCTAACATTCCTCATGATATAGGCATAGAATACTTAAGAAATTATTTATCAAAATTTACCACCTTCTCACAGGAAAAAATTAACATGATTTGCTCCCTAACTCTAGTATTAACTAACAATTTTTTCACTTTGATGGTAAGATTTTTCATCAAACTAAAGGTGTAGCTATGTGGGCTAAACTAGCTCCTGCCTTTGCAAATTTAGTTTTAGCCTGGTGGGAATGTAACTTTCTAGTATATTTACCTGGTTTTAATAATATTCTTCTGTACCGACGCTACATTGATGACCTCTTTTGTATGGAAGGATGTGAGTCTGATTTATTTACATTTATTAATTCCTTATCTGATAGTATTCCATTTCTAAAGTTTAAGATTTCAGCTTTGGAAGCAGGTTAACTTTTAGATGTACTTATTTCCATTGATACAAATTCTTTAACTTGGAACTCTACTATATTTAGGAAAAGACATACAGAAATAATTATTTACATTTCTGCAGTATGCATCCTCTACTTATCAAAGTTAATATGGCCAGTGGTCAGCACATCAGATTGTCAAGGATTATTTCTGATGATAATGTTTTTCACATGAATGTGATATTTTTAGTTCCTTTCTTATAGAGAGAGGTTACCCTACTGATTTACTGAATTCTATTGTTAAAGATGTAGTCTTTAAGGCACACTAATTATCCTCCTATTCTTTTAAAAGGCTTCTCTCGAAGAAAAATACAACCAATAGTATGAATGAAATACAGACTACTCCCTTGTGACCAATGAGTGTAGTAACACTATAAATGATATAACCAATACTATGTTTGAATCACGGACTACTCCTTGTCCTGCACCTATCAGGACGTTTCTCAAATACATAATTCAGGACACTCTCTTTCTACACATAACTCTATAGATAGATTCACTAGTTTCCCAGTTCCTATTTGCAGGGACTCTATAGCTATTAAGAAAGTGTTTTATAATAACTGGGATATTCTTACCTCCAGCCAGGAGGTTGACAACAAATTAGGGCTAGGTCCTGTTTTTACACATAAATTTAAATCTTTACGTTCTCTATTTGAAAATAGAGACACTCAATTTATTGTTACACCCCTGTCATTCACAGTAATAAAGGGATGTTTACTTGTGGAAAATGTTGCCTGTAAGAATATTCTTACAGGTGCCTCATATACTTTTAAACATAATAATTTTAAAATACATTATACTACATATTTTGACTGCAATTCAGACAATGTTGTTTATGCAGCTATCTGCACATTGTGTTCAGCATTTTATATTGGTAAAACAATACGCAAGCTGTCTACAAGAATCAAGGAGCATTGTGCGGCTATAAGAAAATGTGATTTTAGTAATGCCCTAGCTAAACACAGTCATATATGTCCTTTGTCTACAGGATTTAAATTCATTGTGCTTGATTGTGTTCATATGTTTTTTGGGGATAGAAATACTTTATTGGAGGTTAAAGAATTAAGATGGCAACTAAGGTTAAATGCTAATGCCCCACCTGGACTAAATGAAAGTTTAAACCTATTTACTAGTGGTAGGCTTTGTTTACTTTTGAACAGGGTTCTAAATACATTATACATAATTCAGTTAGCGGAATGTCTTGCTTCAACAGGATTCTTATTACATAATTCATGAGTTATATTTCCTAATTGGTCTACAGTATGACTTGTCATTTCACCATTACTTTGGTTATATATACAGGATTGTATTGTAATTGTATGTTATTCTGAAGAAGTCCAACATATTAAATTGGATGAAAGCGCTAATTACTGGCTCTCAGTGTGTTTTTTCGACATTGCTATTGGATAATTCTGATTTTTACGAAGTTCTTTGGATATAGTTTCAGTTCTTCGTTGAATTTTAAAGAGTTTTTTCAGTGTATATATATATATATATATATATATATATATATATATATATATATATATATATATATATACAACTATATATACAACTATATATACCTATATAGGTATATATGGCCACACATCTGTAGGTAGCAATGGTAGAGTAACAGAAACATATATGTCCACATGCACCATTAATGGGGTTGAGAGGCCCCAAACAATATATGTCTTGTGCGAATTGGCATACCCCCCCACAGCCAAACACATCCATCCTGCAATACACTACCAAGTGTTGCAGACCCCACATCCAGGACCTGACATGACATGGGCACAAGATGTTAACAGTACTACATCCCACCTGTATGTCAGGCTGGTATTAACATATCATGCAGTACAGTCCGGCTCACATAGGAAACGTAAAATGTGGAAGCCATCAACATCCCCAGGATACATATACACAGACACATATATGCAGATACAGATATAAATATATATAGATATACATGTGACTACACATATACACGCAGATATATGTATACTTATGTAGTAGCACACAATATGGTGCAGCCACTTTGCCTACAGTTAACACCCTCCTAACAACTGGACACTGGAAGAGCCACCCATACAAATGACATTTGTTGCCTGCAACATATACCCACAGAGAGGTCATAGGATAAACACCACACACAGGTTTGCAGAAATGGAATACCTTTACTTGTGTACTATTACAGATTTATATGCCATGTCATATAGCTGTTTAGACACTGACATCCATATCAACAGAGTAGTGTAACTGTGAAACAGTCATACTAATACAGTAGTCTGGAAAGGTCCACAACTGTTGCTGTCCAGGCTAAGCCCTTCAAATTGTACATTAGTAAAGACAGACTGGGCCACAGGATACCACACAATCAACAGTAAGTGATGCAGGTGTATAGTCCAGCAGCCTCTATCTACACTCTGTACACAATCACTAGGTGGTAAAGACTTCAGCTGACCAACTGGGATGTAACTGTTACATAACAAGGCATAACTGACATCATCATAGGCACATTGGCAAACAGAACAGTCTGTATGGCAGGAGACAGTAGGCCTGCAGTAACCCACTTTATGTAAGTAATGTCAAGATAGATGACATGTATGGTACTGTACATCCAGATACCTTAAGGCAGCTCACCCCTGATACCCCCACATGTAACAGCCTAGGTTATGTATGGTGCATTCCCCCCTAGACTCACTAATATAGGGCCATATACCACTGTTACATACACTGGCCTCTGGAGTGCATATGGGCACACATGTATTGTGTTGGTGAAGCCCACACATATATGGCCCCAACCCCACTGTATGTGTGTGGGATACAACAGCAGTGGACTGCTGGCGGGCATGGCAGTGTGGTATACGTATATGTGCATATATATCTCTATCTGTATATGTGTAGACATATACTGCTCTGTATATGTATATATCTGGGTGTGTATATGCATATCTATGTACATATACACAACCATCTATATATGTCGATATGTACATGTGTAATTATCTATATAGACATCTGGATAATCATATGTACATATATATTCACCATATGTCCTGAACATATGGTGTAGCACTACCTCAGCCCCTATAGTCCCACCTTCGTAGTGCAGGGGGATGTCAAGCATGTATAGCAGGTATATTAACGGACTATTGCTACTGTAATAGGGATTGTCTTCACAGACATGGTGTGTGTGGGAGGTCACATCTGCTTTTCACATGTGCGCCATTGGCTACTGACAGACATCCTAAGGACATCATAGTACAGTACCACTGCAAGCAGGTAATCCTCCTGTGGACTGCAGCAGAGATATTGACCAATAGATGTGGACATTCTGACATACTCTATACAATCCAGAGATATACACAGAACTCCTTAGTGCAGAACATGTGGACCAAGCCTGACAATATGGATGTTAACAGCCATGTAGATGGGTATAACACATAAAAAGAAGTTATTTACTCACCATAACGTTCCATGTATGTAGTCCATCTCACTGAACATTATTATGTGTGGGTTCGGCCGCTTTTAGAAAGCCTGAAAACGTCTGATTTGCTCGTGGCTAGGAGGTATCCCATGGTGCATGAGCACATTCCCCAGATCTTGTTTGATACTGGTCTATCAGGATAAGACAGGAAAAGAACAAAGGTCCGGAAGAATAAACTGTCATAAAGGCACCCTTTATGGCATAAACCACTGTAGAAAAGGAAAAAACTGTTTACAGATCCTCCAGGAAGGGGGCTGGTGGGTGGGTTTGTAATAACGTTCGGCGAGATGGACTACATACATGGAACGTTATGGTGAGTACATAACTTCTTTATGTTATGTAGTCCTATCTCGCCTCCATTATTACGTGTGGGACAGTGTCCCTAGCATTTCGAATGAGTGGCTCACTGGAAAATACTCCTGAGTACCGTGGAACCAAACGAGGCCCTACCCCTGGAAGTTAAATCCAATTTATAATGGGAAATGAAGGTATGAGGGGTAGCCCATGTTGCTGCTGCACATATATTATCAATAGGCATCCTGGTTTGGAATGCAGCAAAAGTGGAAAATGACCTGGTAGAATGCGCTTTGATTTTAAAGGGTAACGCCTTTCCCTCAGAAGTATAAATGAAAGAGATACAAGTAGAGATCCAGTTCGATAGTGTGACCTTAGAAACTGGCAAACCCATTCTTGTCTCAGCAAAAGAAACGAAAAAGAAGTTATGTACCTACCATAATGTTCCATGTTAGTTGTCTTCTTCTTGCCTTCTTTCTTGCTGGTTGGGTTCGGAGCCGATCCTCGGCTCCGACTCGGCCATCTTCAAAAGCTCGAGAGCTGCTTACTGGCTCGAGGCCCCCTATATCCCATGATGCCTGGCGCTAGATACCCAGATCTCGTTTGGTAAGTCTAACTGCAGACATAATAATAAAGGAATCCTATCCTAGAATGCATAAATCCTACTGGAGAGACTACTAGTCAGAAAGGAATAGCCAGAGAAGACTCAGTCAGTGAAAAATCAAGAGGAACTCTTCTTGGTCCACTAGGATAGTGGGATGGTGGGTGGGATGCAAGAAAGAAGGCGAGAGGAAGACAACTAACATGGAACGTTATGGTAGGTACATAACTTCTTTATGTTAAGTTGTCTATCTCGCCTTCATTCTTGCTGGTTGGGACAGCGTCCCTAGTACCTAAAGTCCTGGGTGGCAAATTGGAAAAGACTCTTCAGAACAGTGGAACCAAAATCAGCTCTGCTCCTGGAAACAAAATCCAACTTGTAATGCGAAATGAAAGTATGTGGGTTGGCCCACATAAACGCAGCACAAATAGATTCCATGGGCAACCTAGCCTGAAAGGCCACCAAAGTGGCTAAAGCTCTGGTGGAGTGACCTTTTGGTTTAACTGGCAATTCTTTATTCCTCATTTGATATATGAATGTGATGATAGAAGTCAACCACCTGGATAAGGTTACTTTGGAGACTGGAAGACCTTGTTTAGCGACTGCATAAGACAGGAAAAGTTGGTCCGATTTTCTAATGTCCTTAGTTCTATGCAAATAAAAGTGTAGCTGCCTGTGAACATCTAACTGATGCAACTTACATTCCGCCCTGTTGGAGTGGTTAGGAAAAAACACAGGAAGGTCTATGGACTGATTCAAGTTATTCTCTGAAGAGAGCTTAGGAAGGAAGGAAGGATTAGTCCTAAGAGCAACCCTGTCACTGTGGAACACGAGGTATGTGGACAGATAGAAAGACCCTGTAGTTTCGAAACTCTTCTGACTGAAGTAATAGCTACCAGAAAAAGGGTTTTCCAAGATAAGAACTTCAAGGAACAAGAAGCTGCAGGTTCGAAAGGGGGCAAAATTAGAGAAGCTAAAATCAAATTTAGATCCCACGGTGGTGGAGGATCTCTCACTGGGGGCCTGAGCAGAGTGGTTCCTTTGAGAAAGGCTTTACATAGCTTATGAGACATGATATTGTTTTCTGACAGGCCAATGTGAATATTTGAAATTGCAGCTAACTGAACTCTAATTGTAGTGGAAGTGGACCCAGCATGGAAGAGTTCCGCAAGAAATTCCAAAATGTGGTGTACAGGGGCTGAAAAGGGGTCTTTACTTTTAGCCCCTGCCCAGGAAGAAAAATGTTTCCACTTACTAGCATAAGTTTTTCTAGTCATAGACTTGTGTGATGACAAAATGATTTTGCGCACAGAGGGGGAGATATCTGGAAGCCTGGCTAAAGTTGGAAGTGGAGCAACCAAGCTGTGAGCTGGAGACAGTGTAGGGATTGGTGCAGCCTGCCTGACTGATGAATCAGGAGGTCTGGAACTAGGTCCAGAGTCCAAGGCTGCTCGAGAAGATGGTGATGCAGGAATGGGAACCATATTTCTCGAGGCCAGTAAGGGAGCAATGAGGATCATTTTGCAGCCCAATATGGTAGCTTTCTGAATTAGCTTCGGGGTTAGGGGAAAAGGAGGGAATGCATAAAGAAGTCCCTGAGGCCAATCGTGGACTAGAGCATCTCTGGGGGAATGCCCAGGAAGTGGAAGGAGAGAGAAGAAATTGCTGCACTTGCTGTCGAAGGGAATTGAAAGAGGTCGCAGCAAGGCTGGCCCCATTTGTGGAAGATTTGGTCTGCAACTGCCTGGTTCAGAGACCACTCGTGAGGCATGAGAATTGCTCAGCTCAGCCTGTCTGCTATAATGTTGGACCTCCCAGGGATGTGCGTTGCAATCAGACACCGTTGGGAAGAGATTGCCCACTGCCAGAGTCTGAGTGCTTCTCGACATAGGGGGTAGGACCTGGTTCCGCCCTGCTTGTTGATGTACCACACTACAGACATATTGTTCATTTGAACTGCAATGGTCCCGGTTGGAAGAGAGTTCTGAAGAGCCTGCAATGCTAACAGCACGGCCCTCATCTCCAAGACATTTATGTGCAGATGGTACTCGTGAGGTTGCCAGATGCCTTGGACTGGTTGTGCCCTGATAATGCCCCCCCCACCCGATCAGGGAGGCGTCCATGGTCACCGTAGCAACTGGAGGGGGGAGTACAAATGGTTTGCCGTGGGGCACTGATGTGGAGACTATCCGCCACGCAAGGTGCTTCTTGCATGCTTGTGTGATCATAATCGTGTAAGACATGGGAAGCTGCTGGAAGGACCATTGGGCGAAAAGAAGCCACTGGAGAATCCTCATGCGAAAACGAGCTAGAGAGACAAGTATGATCACTGCTGCCATGAGACCCAGAGTTTGAAGGGAAAACCTGGCTTGAATTCTTTTGCATGCTAATAAAATCTTCACATGCTGGTGAATCACTAATACCCTGTCTGGTGGGAGGCTCGCTGACATGTTTTTGGTATTTAAATTTGCGCCTATAAAGGTGATAGATTGACAGGGCGACACCGCAGACTTTTCAAAATTTATTGTGATACCTAGCCTGGAGCAAGTGTCGATAGTGCAGTCTCTGGCTCGCAGAAGGTGATGCCTGGTGGTAGCAGTGAGGAGCCAGTCGTCTAGATATGGAAGCACCTGGAATCCTTGCCATCTCAGGTGAGCGGTAACTACTGCCATACATTTGGTGAACACCCTAGGGGCTGTGGTGAGACCAAAGGGCAGAGCTCTGAACTGATAATGGCTGGCTCCCAGCTGGAAGCAAAGGAATCTTCTGGAGCGTCTGTCCATTTTGATGTAGTAGTACGCATCCTGAAGATCTATAGAGCACATCCCGAACCAGGAAGAGCAAAATGGACTGTAGCGTGACCATCCAGAACTTCGTTCTTTGTACAGACCTGTTCAGTCTGCTGAGATCCAGAATGGGTCTCCAGTCCCCTGTCTTTTTTGGTACCAAAAAGAACCTTGAGTAAATTCCGGATCCTTGTTGGGTCTGCTGGGGCTTGCTGGATGGCCCTTTTTCTTAGCAGTTTTGAGACTTCTTGAACTGCTTGGTCCCTTAGATTGGGTGGAACGTCTGGAAGGGACTTATTTGACCTTAAGGGGGTGTGAACAAAGGGAATTCGGTAGCCTCCGGATATAACGGACTGTACCCATTTGTCTTGTGTTATGTCTTGCCAGGCTCTTGGGTACAGCGATAATCTTCCCCCGACTGCCTCCAGAGGTGGGCAGTCGGGCAACCCTTCAGGGATGCTGGAAGGGCTTCTCTGAGAAGGATTCTCTGCTGCCCTGATTTTGCAGACCCCCTCTGCCATGAGGGCGTCTATTATTGTTCCCTCCTCTGCCCCTGGATGGGAACTCACCACGTGTGTCCAGCAAGGCTTCCTGGGATTTCCGGAACCACATCTTTCCACTCTTCTGACCCTTGGGTTATGGTTTGGAAGGAGTGGAAAAACGGACTCCTACGGCAGAGAGAGTCTTGCCTTCCTGCGCACACCTGGTAAGGGTATCCTTCACCTGTGATCCAAAGAGAGAGGAACCATCAAAAGGGGTGTTGGTGAAAGACGCTCTGAAAGGTTCTGCAAAGTTACATAGCCGCATCCAAGCGTGCCTGTGCCTGCGGCTGTACTCGCACCATCGGCTGCATACGAAATGAGCCTCATGGAGGAGTTTACCACTGAATTAAGAGTTGCCATCTGGGAGGCTGCCTTAGCCTGGGCCCCCTCAGCTGATGGATCTTGGAGGGTATCTCTAAGCTCTTTCAGGAGATCCCTCTGAAGATGGGTAAAGTGGCACAGGTAATTCAGGAACCTCATGGAAAAGGTCGCTGAAGAGAACATCTGCTTCCCATATCTATCCATCATCCTGGACTCCTTGTTAGGGGGATGGACAGATGAAGTTTCTGCCAACTCCTTCTTTGTGGCCGCCGCTACCACCATGGCATCAACGGGGACACCTTTGGTCAAGAACTGTTTGTCCTGTGGTGCAGTAATGAATTTGGCAGGTCTTCTAGAGGTCGGTTCAACTGTGTCTGGGGCTGACCACGCCGTCCGAGCCACCACAGACATCAGTGGGTCGAAAGACGGAGACACCCAGGAGGTGGAAGGTCGGAATCCAAACGTATCCAGGAATACCGACTCATCCTCGGAAGGGCTTAGGGCAGTCCAGTTCCCCCTCTGCCTAAGCATCTCAAGGATGTCTGAGAAGGAGACATCTTCAGAGGGGGATCTTGGGGACCCTTCCGACTCCTCTAAGTCGGTATCAGATGTGACAGACTCGGGGGGAGTCAACATGCTTCCTCTTGCATTTCCTCTTGCGAGGTGGCTCCTCTGAATGATCAGGGGAGGTCTCGGAAGAGGAGGATACACCCAAAGGGGTGTCCTAGAGCTCTGGATCCCCACGCTTGGGGTCTGGAAGAGGGGCAGAGGCTGACGCAGGCACCCTAGGGGGAGAAGCCGATGGGGTCGATCGTGGGACTGACTCGGGGGCCAGTACACTCCTCATCACCTCGAAGGCATCCCTGCCTGGACGCAGAGAGGGCTCCGGTTCTGAAGAAACCAGAACCCCTCTCCGCACCGAGGGGGACAGCTCCGAGGCAGATGTGGGAGCCGAGCTCACCTGAGCCGAAGCCCCGAGGGGGAGAGCGGGCTTGGACAAGGGTCCGATGCCACTCGCCCCCCTTAGAGACGACGAGGGAGTCTCGGCACCCAGATCCCTCCAGGGATGGTATCATGGAAGGGATCGGAGCCGACTACGGAACCAAAGGAGAAGGTATTGGAGCCGACGGTTGCACAACTCGAACCCCAATGAACTCCAGCTCTGAGCTCATAGGATGAGTCAGAGGAGGAATGTCTACAGACATGGATGGAGCTGACACCTGATGAGGGGGGCTGGACAACATTTTGGCTAGGGCCTGTGATTTTAGCAGCCTACTGACCACTCTTTCCAAGTCATGGTCCGAAAGTCTTGAGGACCGAGAAGAGTGGGATGAGCGATGACTACGCTCCGACTGGAGCAGAGGCGATTTCGGAGCTGAACGTATCAACTCCAGAGAAGGAGACCTGTATCTTTTTCGACTCTCAGACGGCTCCGAAGTACATGTCGGAGCCGACTGGGAGGGAGGAACATCGGTTCCAGCCAGAGCCGAGATGGATGGTATGGCTTCACCCAACGACGGCTCCGAACTGGGAGCTGAAGGTTTAGGTGGCCTGGGAGATTTCACGGGCTGAGCCTTCACCGGTGAATCTTGGGGCTTAAGCAAACCCCTCAGGATCAATTTGTTTTTGTGCTGCTGCAGGACTCTTGGACTGAATGTATGGCAAATTGAGCAAGAGACCTGCAGGTGCACGGCACCCTGACAATAAACACAAGAAGTGTGACCATCTGTCAGAGACATCTTCTGACAGCATGAGTCACACTTCTTGAATCTGGACGGCTTAGGATCCTTGGACATCCTGGAGGAAAACCAAGGACAAGAAACACACACAGACAAGTTAAAGTACTAACCACTAAAAATTGTAGACTACAGCTACCACAACCAAAACCTACAAGCAATACTACAAACACTATAGATGACTATCACTAAACACTAACAGTGATACTAAGGGAAAAAAAAAAAATATATATATATATATATATATATATATATATATATATATATATATATATATTTGTTTTTTAAAAAGGAGATAGAGAGAAAAGGTTATCCTCTAACTAAAATGGAAAAACCTTTCTGAGGTAAGGAAAGGGAGAGAAGGGGGGAGAGGAAACTCTCTAACTTAAACGAGTTTCTTGAGGAGAAGTAATCAGGATTTGTAGAAAACTAACTACAATACAACAGTTTTATCTAACGACTAATTCTACACTAAAAACTAACAGTTTTGTGACAAGAAAAATAAAATGATAATAAAGTTTTATATGACCTGAGCCAGTAGAACAACCTCACAGCAAAAGCGGCAAATGAGATCTGGGTATCTAGCGCCAGGCATCATGGGATATAGGGGGCCTCGAGCCAGTAAGCAGCTCTCGAGCTTTTGAAGATGGCCAAGTCGGAGCCGAGGATTGTCTCCGAACCCAACCAGCAAGAATGAAGGCGAGATAGACAACTTAACATTAGCTGTTCTGATTTTCTAAATCCTCTGGTTCTGTGGATATAGAAACGCAGTTGCCTATGCACATCCACTTGATGAACTCTATACTCTGCTTTATTGATGTGATTAGGGAAGAACACCGGCAATTCGATTGTTTGGTTTAAGTGAAAATGAGAACAGACTTTAGGGATAAAAGAAGGATTGGTCCGGAGAGAAACCCTATCTTTGTGAAAAATTAAATATGGAGGTTTAACTGATAGGGCTTGTAGTTCAGAAACATGCCTGGTTGAGGTTATTGTTACCAGAAAAAGAGTCTTCCAAGACAGGAATTTCAACTGACAGCTGGTTCAAAGGGTGGCAAAGTAAGTCTAGAAAGGACTAGATTCATATCCCAGGGAGGAATGGGGTCTCGAACAGGAGGTCTTAACATCATGGAACCCTTAAGAAAGGATTTTCACAATTTGTGAGACATAAGGTTGGAGTCATTAATCCCCACATATAAATTGTATATTGCTACTAGCTGAACACGGAGTGTAGCAGCTGCGGAACCCTGGTGAAAGAGTTCTGAAAGGAACTCTAAAACAATAGTAATGGGAGCTGTAAATGGATCAACTTCTCTGTTACAAGCCCATATAGAAAATCTCTTCCACTTACTGTGATACAATTTTCTAGTCGAAGGCTTGTGAGAAGAGGTAATAATATGGGTTACCGCTGGAGACAGATCATGAAGCCTGACTAATGATGCAACTGGAGCAGCCATGCTGTCAGTTTGAGAGTGTGGAGACTGGGGTGAAGAGAACCTGACGTGTGTCAAGAGGTCTGGCACTGGGTCCAGAGTCCATGGATAGTCTAATAGGTGAGGTTTGAGAAAAGAGAACCAAATCTGACGAGGCCAGTAAGGAGAGATGAGGATCATCTTGCTTCCCAACAACATTGCTTCCTGTATGACCTTGGGAAAGAGTGGAAAAGGAGGAAAAGCATAAAGGAGTCCCGAGGGCCAATTGTGGACGAGTGCATCTCTTGGAGACTCTCCCGGAGGGAGGATGAGGGAGAAATAGGTGTTGCATTTGATGTTGAAGGGGCTGGCAAAGAGATTACAGCAGGGTTGTCCCCACTTGTGGAAGATCAGACGGGCTATTTTCTGGTTCAAAGATCATTCGTGAGGTAACAATATTGCCCTGCTTAGCTTGTCTGCTATCACGTTGGATGTCCCCAGGATGTGCGTTGCAGTGAGAAAGTGTTGGGAAGAAATTGCCCAGTTCCAAACTCGTAGGGCCTCTTGACATAAAGGTTATGATCTGCTTCTTGACATAAAGGTTATGATCTGGTTCCTCCTTGTTTGTTTAGATACCAAACCACTGACATGTCTGTCTGGACAGCTATCGTCCCAAGAGGGAGAAAGTCGTGAAGTGCTTGCAACGCTAGAAGCACCACTCTCATCTCTGGGACACTAAAATGCAGATGGGCCTCTTGATCTTGCCATGTGCCTTGGACAGTCCTGCCTAGATAATGCCCCCCCCACCCTATCTGGGAGGCATCCGTGGTCACAGTGGCAATGGGTTGGTGCGGTACAAAGGGAGTCCCTGTGGTAAGATGTCCTGGCTGAATCCACCAGCGGAGATCCTTTTTGCATGAATCAGTGATCAGTATCTGGTGATGCAGAGGCATCTGCTGAAAGGACCACTGGGATGACAGGAGCCATTGGAGTATCCTCATATGGAGTCTTGCTAATGGTACCAAGGTTATGGTTGATGCCATTGTTCCAAGAAGCTGCAACACCACCTTCACTTTGACTCTTTGAAGAGGAAGTATCCTGTAAATTTGCTGTGCAAGATTCTGTATTCTGTCTGTGGGTAGTCTAGCTATCATACAAACCGTGTCTATGTTTGCTCCTATAAGGGTTACAGATTGAGTGGTCAAAGTTGAAGATTTTTCCCAATTTATAGAGATTCCCAACTGGGAACAGAGCTTGATTGTGGAATCTCTGGAGTGAACTAGACGATGCCTGGTGGTGGTGGTCAGGAGCCAATTGTCCAGATATGGAAAGACTTGGATTCCCTGACACCTCAAATGAGCTGTCACTACTGCCATACATTTGGTGAACACCCAGGGGGCTGTGGTGAGACCAAAGGGCAGCGCCCAAAATTGGTAATGATTGGCTCCCAGCCAGAAGCGTGGGTAACTCCTTGATGCTTTGTCCATCATTATGTGGTAGTAGGCATCCTGGAGATTTAATGAGCACATCCAGTTGTCCGTCCCTAACAGAGGGAGTACGGATTGTAGAGTGACCATTCGGAACTTGGACTTCTTTACATACTCGTTTAACCTGCTGAGGTCTAAGATGGGTCTCCAGTCTCCTGTTCTTTTTGGAACTAAAAAGAACCTGGAGTATGTTCCGAATCCTGTCTAGTCTGTTGGGACCTTTTGGATGACTCTTTTTTAATAGCAGCTTTTCTATCTCTATAGCCGCTTGTTCCCTGTGATTGGGTGGTATATCTGGGATCCTTTTGGGAGGGCGTGGTGGAAGGGAAAAGGGTATAGAGTAACCTCTGGTGATAATATCTTGTACCCACTTGTCTCGAGTGAGGTTTAGCCAGGCTTCTGGGTACAAGGACAGGCAACCCCTGACTGGCTCCAGAGACGCACAGTTGTGTTCCACATCAGGAACGCTGATAGGGATGGTCACGAAACGAATCATGACCTCCCAGATTTTGTGGGACTCCCCTGCCTCGAGGGCGACATCTACCATTGGTTCCTCCTCCCCTGCATCTGAAGGAGGAATCACCCTGTGTATCCTGGAAAGGTCTCTGTGATTTCATGAACCACATTTTACCGCTCTTCTGACCTTTAGGGTAAGGTCTAGAAGGAACGGTAAAATGGACTCCCACAGCAAAGAGAGTCTTTCCTTCCTATTCACACCTGGTGAGGGTATCTTTCACCTTGGGTCCAAAAAGACAGGATCCGTCCATGGCGGCATTAGTGAATGTAAACTTGAAAGGCTCAGCAAAGTTGCACAGACGCATCCAGGAATGTCTCCTTAAGGAGACCCCTGAACCTGCCACCCTACTCGCACCATCAGCTGCGTACAAGATCAGCCGCATGGAGGAGTTAACAATGGATGTTAGAGTAGCCAACTGAGTAGACACTGTAGATGGGACTGTTCAGTAGAGGTACCCTGAAGAGTATCTCCTAACTCCTTTAGGAGATCTCTCTAAAGTTTCGTAAAGTGTGATAGATAGTTCAGCGATCGGAGTGTAAAAGCCGCTGAAGAGAAGATACACTTCCCATACCTGTCCATTGTTCGGGATTCCTTATCGGGTGGATGGATAGAAGAGGAAGCCTCTCCTAGTTCCTTCTTACTGGCCGCCACCACCATGGCATCAACAGGTAAGCCCTTGGATAAAAATTCTTTGTCTTTAGGGGCAGAAAGAAATTTATTCAGCCTCCTGGGAACCAGTTCCATGGCATCAGGAGTCTGCCATGCTTTCTGACTCACAAGATCCAGTAATTCATCAAATGGAGGAGATACCCATGAAGCTGAGGGTTGAGACCCGAAAGCCTTCAGGTACACTGACTCCTCATCAGATGGGGTAACAGTGGGCCAGCCGCCTCTCTGCCTGAGGATCTTCAAAATGGCTGCAAAGGAGACATCTTCAGAGGATGACTTAGGGGACCCCTCCGACTCATTGAGGTCAGTGTCAGATGTGATAGACTCATCAGGGGAGTCTACATGCTTCCTCTTACATGATCTCTTCTGAGGGGGCTCTTCAGCAGGGTCCTCTGGGGAGGTCTCGTAGAAGATTGGGGGCCACCCAAATGGGGGTCCTGAGGCTGTGGGTTTCTGCCATTCCGGGGAACAGAGGATGCTAAGACTGTAGTCGGCACTTGAGGGAGTATAGCATAGGTACTTCTACGTGGGACAGATGAAATATCCAACATGCTCCTCATCCTCACGAAGACTGATTCGTCCGGCTCCGAAAGATGCCTCAGCTCTGAAGACAGCGTAGGTACTGATGGCTTCAAAAGGATCGGCTCCGAGAATGATGTAGGGTCCGAGCTCACTCGAGCCGATGCACCAAGAGGAAGGCTCGGCACTGAAGAAGTTCGGTTCCAAGTGTCCACCTCGGGGCAGGCCAAAGAGCTTTGGACCCTAGACACTTTGGACAGTGCCAAGAGTGTCGGAGTGGAACTCTGCTCCGAGACAACCACATGGGGTGCTGGAGCTGAGGACACCACTATAGTCGGTACCGACAATATCGGCTCCAAAGGCCCAATTTGGGTTGGAGGAGGAAAAAGCAGGGTTGGCAGCAGGAGTCAGCTCTGAGACCGAATAGGTCAGAGCCGACAAAAATTTTGGCAAGGCCGATGACTTGAGGAGTCTAAGCACCACTCTCTTGATCTCTTCTTCAGATAAACTCCTGGAGGATCTGGAGGACAGTGTAGGAGACCTTGTTCTCTGCAATATAGGCAATTTTCGAGTAGGGGAGACTGGTGGAATGTCCATTGACCAGCTCCGAAGAGGACTGCTAGTGTGTTCGGTGCCGAAACACTTGGTGCCGATACTGCAGGGTCTCTGTCCAAAATCTCAATCGGCCCCGAAGACTGTGGAGCCGAAGAGACAGAGACCAACTCTGATTTTCGTAACGTCTGTGGTGGTTCAGAGGCAGAAGTTGGGGCTGGAGAAGGCTGTTTAGACGTCTTGCCCTTATCCTTCCTAGATGAATGCAACCTAGCAGAGGAGGAAGAACTGTCTAGGTCTTCCTCGAAGGAAGGCTTCAACATGCCTTTCAAAATCAGGGTATTCTTCCATTCCTGGAGTACTCTAGGGCTAAAAGAATGGCAGAAAAGACAAGTTTCTTGTAGATGTATGACCCCTAAGCAGTACACACAGATGCTATGTCCATTGGTGATGGACATTTTTTTGCAAACATTTAATACACTTTTTAAAGCCTGACTGTTTGTGTTCTTTAGGTTCCTTAGGCATAATGGCAGTAGAGAAAAAACAACACACTCACACAAGAGAGGAACTAGATCCTCTAATTTAAGCAGATCTATCCCTATCACCCACAAAAAATAAATGGGGGTTACTAGGTTCTCTAACTTAAATGAACCTAGTACTAGAAATGAAACAGGGACAAAACTAGAACCTCTAAGTTAAATGGTCTAGCCCAGAAAAAACACACACTCATGGGATACCACACTCAAACGGCCAACAGGCCCAAGTAAATTTTAAATGGCAATAAGGTCAAATCCAGTTAAAGACACAAATTGGTAATCACAATAAGACTGTCAGCAACAGACTATGACAGAAAAAACTTCACTAGAAGCAAAAAACTCCTAATAAGCAGTAATAATAATAAAACTGAATCACTTAGCCATGGCCAACCAAAAGAAGCTTCCGACTGAAGACACGGCAAATGAGATCTACGGAATGTGCTCATGCACCATGGTATACCTCCTAGCCACAAGCCAATCAGAAGTTTTCAGGCTTTCTAAAAGCAGCCGAGCCGGATTGGCTCTGAACCCACATGTAATAATGGAGGCGAGATAGGACTACATAACATCGACTGGTATACATTTGCCCCCATAGGTTATGCATTCACACATCTCTGTCTGTCCTGCCACATAATAACTGCTAGTATACAGGTGCCATGGTCACATACTACCCACTAGATATTGATATACATCTGTACAGCATCCCACCGCTCTGTCTGACATACATGACTGTTAAGGGAGGCCCGGCAGCAGTACATCTGGAAAGTATCTGGACATGACACCTCGCTGGGTAAGTACACTAAGCTGCTAGGCATGTAACAAAGCACTGTGCAGGCTACAGGCAGACTGGCTCAATACTGGCCTATATCTCCTATGGGGGAATACACATGTACCTGCATATATAGCAGGCTCTACAGGCACGTCACAGCACAGGTTAAGATACACCTGTGTGAAAGTGCATAACCACAACCAAAGTGAACACAGCCACAGCCACATGTGATAAGCTAGCATAATATTACAGTATATGGACTATCTGTTCAACACCATCCTCATATGTGCCACTCACACACTAACCCTACATATAATGGGCCGCTACACAGTGTGGTCTGATGCCCGTCTGTGGTATGGGACGTGTGTGTATGGCCCTACAAACATGCAAGCCAATATGGTAACATACAGTGGAGCAGCATGTAACATCAGATAGAATGAGACCTAGGACGATGGCATCTACCACAGTCTGTACACATGCCAAGGTACATATTAACAGTACACACATTGTTGGCATTCACCATAAATACACAGACCTCAGTACTGTACAAACAACCACAGAATGTCCAGGTCATGTCATCAGATATAACCCCTACTGTACATAACCTGTGTAGCAGTCTGATACCTCACTGGCTTATCAGATATGATGACACTAATGATGGTGTGCAGCACATATGCACCTCTTAATGCATGACATATGTACAAAGGTTGACAGAGTTGTGGCTGGAAGCACATACACAGGGCCAATATTGGCATGTTGCTGTGATAACCTCATACATTTACTGTTGTAACCGGGTTTGTTGCAATACATGTCCTATGAGGGATATGAGGTCAGTAACTGTCACGGCGTTCACCATCTACAGACTGCAATCCTCACACTACCTTCTGCAGTTCACAGATAGATGCTCTGTGGGTAACACATGAAACCAAAGGCACAACACACTGCCCAGTCTGCAGATGACCCTACAGATGGGGATTCCTCATAAACATAGAACTGACATGGCAGGTATTAAAACATGTAGGACAGACATATCCACACACACACACTGTTAAACCAACATTACTCCAAATGCAGTACAGCAGCCCTTACAGTCTATAGTCAGGTCAGGCACGTCCCCCTCCACTGTGTTGGCCTGTTTCCACAGTATGTGTTGTTAGAGGTAAATCTCCAATCCATCTGAGATGGCTGTTTGCCAAACAACAGATCTAGTTCCTGCTCACAGTGAATGAAAAGGGCCAACACCAACATGATGTTCCTAGATATTGGAGTGTGTTTCCATGCAATTGGCTATGGGAATGTTACTACAGCTGTTCCACATGCAATCAGCTAGGGGAGGGCTGCAATTCATGCAGAGGCCATCAGCTGATCATGAGCATCAGTTAAAATGCACATGCTGCTGCCTAAGAAAAGCAGGTGCAGGTCTCCACATCCACCAGTGAGGGAGTGAGACAGACAGAGACACTGACAAGTCAGAGAGGGGTGGTTGAGTAAAACCTAAGCATGTTTGTGTCATACACCTACCAGCACAGGATATCAAACCCCTGATGACTATATAGTGCTATCACAGTCCTATGCAGTTATTGGATGCGCCACATAGGTTACCTGTTGTGGAGTCCTCAGAACATATATGTGATGGTGAGTGACATCTGCAACAGGGATATGGTAGCTATACGATAGGTGAAGTGCACGTGCCTGCCCGCATGAACAGGTGCCAGTGTCAACACAGCTACACTCTCACAGGGATGCACACATTGACGCACTTGGCAGGGCCAGGGATACAGCTCATCACTAGTGAGACTGCCACAACACATTACTGTGCAGGTATCACATGCACCACATGGGTCATAAGGAAGTTATATGGGCAAAAGATATAGGGAGGAGTCTGACATCAGAAAGCATGCTTCAGTATGCCACTGGGGGTTGGAGTGAGTGTGGATGTGATCATACGTATCATACAACACACACACAAACACACAGGGTGCCAGTACTTACATGTATGGGTGCATTTCTGCACAGGTATGTGGTGGTTGACTGCACAAGACAGCTATACAAGGCTAGGTGATGGGTATACCTTGGCATCAGGCCACATGACAATGGTCTGCATTGTGGCTCAGGGCTGTGATTTCTGCATTTCCCCACATAGGTGGGTATTGTATCTGCCATCCAGTCACCTGGGTGACTATTGCATGTGGCCAATGCTGTGCATCTCGTGCCATTTATGTGTTCCTTAGTCTATGACATGGACAGTGTCTGGGATGTGCACACCTCCCACATGCATGTACAGTGACATGTGGAACTGTACCTGGGGTGTCAGGCCCATGTTGTGTACATATATTATCATCAAATGTGCCAGTCTTGGCCACCTGTGGCAGGAACTGGTAAAGGACAGTAGGTTACCCCTGCACCTACATTGATAGCATGCTAACGACATTCCCCTGGTGTCAGTGGCATCTGTCCATACAGGGCATGATTTCAGGCATGGTATGTCCTTTGTGGGTCACATGTGATGGCACCACAGGTGCTGCAGATTTCCAGTGGGGAACATGGGGAAGGTGCACTGTCTGCATGTATGTGCCTATTGGACAGATGGACAGAGTGCCATGCCCTCTGTAGGCCACTGCATTCACTCCATAGTTACTATCAGTCGTCAATATGCAGTGTACTACACACATATTGGCTGTTGCCTCGGCATGTGTGTGTGTGTGTGTGTGTGTATGAGACATGGGTTGAGAGTGTGCTCTGGGTAATACTGGGGTTGCTAACTGTGATTGCCTGGCTTGATGTCACATGTATAGGTATGGATATGCACCCCAGCCTCTCGGTTATTTCACATCTGTTATCCATGTACAGTGGACATTGTGATGTATACTAGGGCCACCATATAAGAAATTTGCAAAACCCACTCCACAGTGGGCCCAGGTGTCACACACTCACACCCACCACCACACAGGATATGAGTTACACTTACACACACACACACACACACGCACACACGCACACACGCACACACGCACACACTCACACACACACACCATGTCTGGGAGAAGAACCCCTACCTAACTAGTTTATTACACTACAGCACTACACAGTTATAGTACCAGCCACAGAGGTTACTGGATTACTCTTTCCCCAAAGGTGTATATCACATTGGCTGACATCAGCAGGATTGCCAAAGTAGGCCATTTGAAATGTACTGAGTGTGACTAGCCTAAAATGCATTGCTCCCTACACAAACATTGAAACACCTACAAAACATCCACAACCGACATGTGTTGGTATAGAACCCCTAACAGAGGTCTATATCACACTACAGCATGGAGACCTTATAGGACACACCACAGGGATTACGGGAGAACCCCTTAACCAAAGGTGTATTTCACAATGAATGACACCAGCAGGATTGCCAAAGTAGCGCATTTGACATGTACTGAGTGTGACTAGCCTAAAATTTATTGCTCCCTACACAGACATTGAAACACACACAAAACATCCATAACCAACATGTGGGGGCATAGAACCTCTAACAGACGTCTATATGACACTACAGCAGTACACAATTATGGCATGCGCTACAGAGATTACTGGGCTATATCCTTCCCAGTGGTATATTTCTAGGTGGATGACATCAGCAGCTTTGCCAAAGTAGAGCATATGAATTGTATGGAGTGTGACTACCCTAAAAAGCATTGCTCTCTACACAGACAGGGTCAGACAAACACACACACACAAACACTGGAGTTAGAACTCCTACCTAACTATTCTAGCACACTACAGCAGTGCACAATTACGGCATGTGCTACAGAGATTACTACGATGCAACCTTCTCAGGAATGTATTTGTAGGTGGATGACATCAGCAGCCTTACCAAAGTAGAGCATTTCAACTGTAGGGAGTGTGACCACCCTAAAAGCATTGCTCTCTACAAAGACAGAAACAAATAGATACCAGTTGCCAAGGCTGGAGTTAGAACTCCTACCTAACTAGTTTATCACACTACAGCAGTGTACAGTTATGGGACGCGCCACAGAGATTACTGAGATATAACTCTCCCAAAGGTGTATTTCACAGTGGATGACCTCAGCAGGCTTGTCATAATGGGGTTATGGGGAGGGCAGTGTGTGTGCATGGGCCATAACCCATTAATCTAGGGGTTAACATGCCACATGCGGGCACAACCTGGGTCATATTTCACAGGTACGTGTATACAGCTGCTAGATGACTACTTCCTTGAACAGTCATGTTGCACGGCTGGCACATGCACCACATACTCTGTAATGCTGACAGATACTGGTGACTAGTATCTGCAGTGAGTAACATCTGACCCTCATGTGGTTGTGGCCCTTACATACATACATACATACATACAAATGTTTCAAGCACGGACATTAAAGCCCTTCTAGCTTGCCAATATGCCAAAGCACTTGTTCCCATAATAAATGTCCAGGCTGTTCTTAAAAATATCTAAACTAGTATTTGCTTTAATGTAATTAGGCAGTCTGTTCCAAGCATCAGCAACTCTATCAGAGAACCAATTAGTACAATTCTCATTCCTACAGAATCTTCTACATAGATTATCTGACGATTCTCTAGTACTTTTTTGATAACCCCAAACATTCCCAGAGGTAGCCGTCTGTAAATGCCCTATATACCCGAATAAGATCTCCTCTTAAATATCTGTAAGAAACACTGTACAAGTTCAGATATTTTAGTCTTTCATAATAACTTAGGATTTTCACATCCATGGATGACCTTAGTATATTTCCGCTGTACTCTTTCCAGTTTATTCATGCTTGTTTTCCTACAGGGTTTCCATATTGTTATTCCATACTCAAGTTTGGGTATAATGTAACTAACAAACAATGACTTCATTATGTTTGATTTCCTAGACGTTATAAATCTTTTTATACAACCTATAGTTCTATAACTATCAATAGCCAATTGGTTGATATGATTAGAAAAACTCATAGCTGAATCTACCTATATACCCAGGTCCTTAAATGAGTCTACAGTTTCAATCACTGTGCGCTGTATAAATATTCACCTTTCAGTTTATGTCTCCCAAATCTCATATGCTTAGGTTTTGAGGTATTTATCAGCATATTATTCTCCTGTGCCCAAATGGTCAATTTAGTCATATTATTTTGCAGACATGCCTTATCTGTAACACTTGGATTCAGTTCACCCAATTTCAGGTCGTCAGCATATAGACTGTAGAACACCACAGATGAAAAGGTAAGGTCTGAAAGATACAATCTAAACAAGTAAGGGCCTAGTACAGAGCCCTGTGGGACACCTTGACTGTAACCAAGGACTTCTCCTGTCCAGTTGCTGTGTGATACTTGCCATGTCCTATTTGTAAGCCATGCAGCTATCCATCTTATCAACAGTACATCAATACCTAGTTGGACTAATTTATTGATCAGTGTTTTGTGCATGACCCTGTCAAATGCTGAAATTAAATCTATATAAATCACATCACAGCACAAGTTTTCATTCATAGCTGTTATTACATTGTTATAGAACATCATGTTACAGGTGGTAATAGATCTATTTTCAACATATGCATGCTGATATATGGTTTCAAGTCCCAACCTATCCAGTTCTGACAATAACTTATCCAATATTACCTTCTCCATTATTTTTCCACAACATGAAAGTAGACGTAAGGGTCTATATGATTCTGAGTTTGTCCTACTCTGCCCTTTGCCTGTGTGCTGGGTGGGACAGGCCTGGATGGCTCCTTGCCACAGTCACCCTCTTCCACACATCTATGTAAGTCTATCTTTGGCTTATTATAGTGTGGTGTCCTTACATATTATGCCTGTATTCCTATCCACTGTGTATGCAAAGTATGAGTGATGCATACTGAGGAGTGTCTGCACTAACATCTGCCGCTGCCAGACATGTCTGGTCCACTGGTGTTTGCAGACATGGCCTTCATGTGTTTAGGTGTGTGAGCATGCCCAGTATCACCATTCAGTATGCTGTTGACTGACATTGCCTTCATTTCTCTAAGTGTGTGGGCATGCCCAGTATGGCCGTCTGTATTGAATGTGTGGATTGAGTCCAGGTAGTTTGTACTGCAGTGCTGACCTCTGTGTTGTACACCTACAGGTAGCATGCTGTCTCTGCAGGGTATTCGTCGATCATTTGGCATGGACTGTTACTATATTTCTGCATAGGATGGGGGGGCACACTTGACTATTTCTACATTTCTACACAGAATTGGGGGGGCACACCTGACTGTTACTATATTTCTACATAGGATGGGGGGGGCACAGCTGACTATTTCTACATTTCTACACAGGATGGGGGGCATACCTGACTGTTACTACATTTCTATGTAGGATGGGTGGAGCACACCTGACTATTTCTACACAGGACTGTGGGGGGGGCACACCTGACATTTGTAATACATTTGCTAAGACTGTACTGGTATGTCAGGTACTCCATTTCAGTCTGTTGTCTTAACTATCTTGCTGACTAGAGGCATACCAGTGTACTACAGATCTTAGCTTTTAATTACCTACATATTAGTTTCTGACTTCCTACCATTCAGAACTGACACCCACTGGCTGACCTGCTATAGGCAGTCTGTGTAGGCCTGGGGGGGGGGTTACCCACAGGCCTCATTCAGAGGCCATAACACAGCCTTTGTTTATGTTTGTCTACACCTGTCCTGCTGGCTGTGACTGTTGTTGGGTATGTGACCCCCCTGACTGTCATGTGTGAGTCATTTACCTTGTGGGTGTCCCAGTACTGAGGGTGGTGCTGCAGGGCTGCCTCTGTCGGATGCACATAGTACACTCCCTACACATGGTTAGGCACAGGTAGTGTGATGTTTGGCATCCCTTTTACTGTACGTGAGAGTCAGAGAGAGGTGTTATTCCCTGGGTCCCTCCTGTGTCAGTGTATGTGCTATGCATTGCCTCTTTGCCAAGGCCAGGGCATACTGGGCACTCCTCCTTCTGCCTACTGGGGCAGGCTCAGGTTCTTCGTCTCTGAGTCACTCTGTGCCTGTGCAGGCCTTGGCAATGGTGGGGGGCTGTATGGCCCTGCCCCGTGCTGTTCCTGCTGCAGCTGTTTCTGCAGGATCATATAGTGCAGCATGGCACATACAAGGACAATCTGGGTACATGTAGCTGGTGAGTACTGCAAGGCACCACCGGATGTGGCCAGGCACCGGAACCATGACTTGAGCATCCCAAACACATGCTCTACTATAATTCTTGTCTATGCGTGTACCTCATTATGGAGTTCTTGTTTGGGTGTGTGTGCATTTCTGATGGGTGTCATCAGCCACGGCTCCAGTGCGTATGCAGCATCCCCCACTAAGTGACAGTCAGGGATGTCCCCATTGGCAAATCTCTGGTACAACTGCATCATATGCCAGATGTGGGAATCGTGATAGCTTCCAGGGCAGCCAGCACACACATTCATTATTATTCCCTGGGCATCTCACACGACCTGGCAGTTGATGGAGGGGAAGCCCTTGCGGTTAATGTAGACCCTACCCCACTCACCAGGTGGTGCTTTGACGCATATTTGCATGCAGTCTATAGCACCCACTACCTCAGGGTATTCTGCTATTTGGTGGAACAGTTGCATATTGCTGGCCAACGCCTCATGGGTGTTTGGGAAATATACGTGCTCACCGACATGTGCTGACATGGCATCCAGGAACTGGCAGAGTATCCTGGATGCTGATGCCTGTGAAATCCCCATCATATCCCCAGTTGGCCTTTGGAAGGTACCTGCAGCTAGTATTCTTAGGCCTACACAAACCTTGGTATCCACTGGGATGGGTTACCCTCTGTTAGTTGTGTGTGTCAGGCGTGGCCAGCACAGCTCAACAATTTGCTGCAGGAGGTCCCTGTCCACCCTATAGCGCTCCACTATTCCCAACTCATGTAGCCCCTGGTAGGTTACTCTGGGTCTGTACACTCTTCTCTGTCTCCTCACTGTGGGTTGGTGGACAGCATTCACATCCTCACCACTCTCAGCCTCTTCCACAAGTTGGTGTATGATAGCTGTTGCAGCCCCTATCATTTTGCTGTTGTGAGTGTTAAAAGTTCCCCGCTTATTTACACTGGTGATGTAGAGTGAGGGAAAAAAACAGAGGGGAAGGTGTTTGATTAGTTTATAGTAGTGTTCTGGGCTGGGCTCATCTGCTGTCTGTGCAATTGGCTGATTCTGACACATTTCACCTGCCAGCTAAGCTAGTTCTCCTTGATTACCTTCCTACTGCTGTTTTTCCCTTCCCACTGCCTTCCTGTTTAAGCCCTGGGGCACACTGTGCAAACAGAGTGTTCAAATGTGCACACTACTGCTATTTCCTGGTTTAATTTCTTTCTTCTTCTTGTAAAATCCGGTGTGCAGCGCACACACCCGCTTAGGCTTTGTAAAGAGTGCTAAGCAGGTTTAGACACACCCCCTAGCTTAGCATAGCTAACCCGAGCCACAAAGCTTCAGTCTGCTTACAGTATGCCTGACCCCCCCCCCATGATGTCATCTAACTCCTAGGCTTGCACCAGGCTATTTCTACTCTTACACTGTTGGGACCTATCTCACATGCTGGGGAAAATTGAGATTCACTATCCTTCCCCTCATTTGCATAGGATTGCCTGGTAATGCATAGTTACATGTCTCACACTGAGCCTCCCCCCTTAGCAAGCACTACTCACTGGCCAGGTTTTCTTCTGCCTGCCATTGACTTGTATGGCAGAATAGTGATTTTAGTTAGACTGCTTATTTTAGGTTTATTTTATTATTTCCCCCCCGATCCCGTTTGCGTGCCACTGCCCTATGCTTAAAAAGCCGAGATCGGCTAAAATAAAAATATAAGTTGACTTTTGTATTTTTTTTTTTTTGTTTGCAATGCCAATGGCCTTATACTTGGCCACTGGCATGCTCACTACATGATATGCAGCCTTTATTTGGGGCTGTCACAGCTCCGTTTTGGATTTTGCAAACATGTACTCGGTTACTAACCGAGTACATTTCTGCAGAGAGCACTAGTCTTGCACGGACTGTTGCAAGCTTCCTGGATTGCAAAATCACCTCATTTGCATAGATTTATCCTGCAAATGGGGTGATTTGCATACCAGGGCTTAGACCGCGCAGGATTAGTGCAGGAGTGCTCGTGCACACCCCTGCAGGCTGTTCTTGGATCACACGGCAGACATATTGCCTGCTTGAGCTCCTGCACTGATCTTGCACTCCATGCAAGCTTTTGACAATCCGGGGGTCAGACTATCATAATACCTTAGCAAAACACAGCAGAGTTTGTTCTAATTTTTCACACTTTTCCTGTTTAGTTTTGGAACAGATAAATCATTTTTATGGAGATGTTAATACTCTGTTGGAGTTTAGAGAATTAATTTGGCAACTAAGAGTTAATGCTGAAGCCTATCTGGACTAAATTAAAATTTAAACATCAAATGTGCACTTAAATGGCTTTGTTAGTTTACATATTATACTGCCTTATATTTCCTGATGTTTTCATTGTTTACTTTTGATGTCACTACATCCCATGACAACCTGTTGTACTCATGTTTCCACTGGTTCTCTTTAAACCTTAACACATGATTCTTAGCACTTTTTCTAATTGGTTAAATTCATATAAGCACTGCCTACATTTTCTTTGCCTATATGTACAGTTACTTCATATGGTTATTTCATTCCTATTGTTATCTGAAGAAGTTCTTGTCACTTATTAAAAGGACAAAAGCGCTAATTACTGGCTCCAGATTCTTCATTTCTTCTGTTTTTTAGTACTTTTCAGTACATAGTGATTTGTTTTTTATATCTTATCCTTGTCTTCATTATTTTGTTTTTATATATATATATATATATATATATATATATATATATATATATATATATATATACACACACACACACACACACACACATATATACACACACACACATATATACACACACACACACACACACACACACACACACACACACACACACACACTCTCTCTCTCTCTATATATATATATATATATATATATGCACACATATACACATATACATACACACATACATGCACATAAATATATATATATATATATATATATATATATATATATATATATATATATAGTGTGAGAGATGTATATCAATCTAGATAAGTGTGTGTGTGTGTGTATATATATATATATATATATATATATATATATATATATATATACAAACACACATACATACATATAGACACACACACACACACACACACACACACACACACACACACTAGGCCCTATTGCAGAGCATGACAGAGAAACAAATGAACATGCACGCTACACAGCAAGCAGAGAATAAGCCAGTTGTTGAAATATAATCCAATGAATTGACAAGTAATGTAAAGAATTTCAAAATGAGCTTGTCAGCAAAGCTAAATACACCATCCTCCTAAGATACCTGAATTTCTGTTCAATATTGTGTGTGGGTGTGATATATATAATTATTTTATGCAGGGGCGCAAGCTCCCCCTGCACTCCCATACCCCCCTGCAACTTATATATACCAAACAGATGTGAACACAAGAGAGAAGAAATGTAGCTGCTGGGGACAGGGTAGGATGCCAGCAGCTGCCTATACATGCTGGCTACTCAATGGAGTGATCCCTAGGCCAGATATGTTGTTGGCATGCATAAAAATCCACATTTTCTCTATCTCCTGGAAGTGACCAATGAAATGACCTACCATTGCACTCTGTTATACACAGGTGAATCTATATGAAATACATGGCATCTCATTAAGTCTTGTGGGAACTGGTTCAACCATCACTACCTTGACTACCAACCATCACTGCCTTAACTACTATTCCAAAAGCTTTAAAATCTGTAGGCTCATGGGACACAGTAGGAGTTCCCTGTTGCAGCTCTGCTACAAAGCTTTGAATGAATTGATGTTGAGGATGAAGACAAGTGTTGATTACTTCATCACATCATCTGTCTCTTTCAACTTGCATATCCTCATTGGAGAGGCCTCTGTAGAAAAGATTACTGATGCAAAAATAGGGTAATACTAATGCTATACTGCTGTATGGTCAGAGAAGAATATACAACAAAATGTGCATGACAAATAGTATAAATGTCAAAACCTACCACTGTCTGCAGACAAGCTCTCCATTCTCCTCTTGCAATTCCTCTCAGTTGAGAGCTGTTACTCTTTCCCTACACAGGAACAATAGCATAGATAGCAAGGAGTTAGAGTATGTCAGCCAACAGTGCAACTACACAAAACTAAAACGACTAAGTAAACTTGCATTCCAACATAACATTAAAACAAATAATGAAATGCAGCATCTGAGTCTCATAAACAGTTCATATCCTTCACACAATCAGAATACATCTTAAGTGCTGCAGTTTGTGGAGGCTGAAAGCAACTGACACACTTCTGCACTGGGCAAACAATACATTTTCATAAAAGGTGGTGCTTGATCTAAAGGGTAAGGAAACCTCTCCATTTAATAAGATGCATTACTACAGCAATAACTCTGCCAAAAAATTATGCAGAGCATGATGCATCTCAGAACAGTTCTCATCCATCCAATCACAGAGCTCTAATGCCCCTAAACTTTATGGACTTCCTTGTTTTGCTTTACCAGCTTGCACTCCCCACAGTAACAGCTGAGAATTATTTTGAAAAAGGAGATATTACATTCGATCAACAGCACTGTTCATTACATTTAATGAGATTTTGCTTCTCAGAAATCCATAGTAATCTGACTGTAAGTAAATTGTATATTAATGTCTTGTTGGCTGGCTTATAACATTGGTTTGGAGACAGTTAATAGTTACCTACCATTGTGTAATTCACACTCTGGTGCTTTACACACTAGAAAACAACAAAAGTGATAAAGATCTGTTGAATTTAAGGATTATATTTCTGATTTCGAAATGATGTACAACACTTAAAATATATCTAAGGCACACTATGTGAGGCATATTATTTCAGTTTTTACATTTAAAGATTGAATCTGGTATATAATAGGATCCTGCTGATTTTCAGCATTAAACTACAACTGTTAACAACTGCTCTTCTGTAGAACAGATTCAGATATCCTGCAGAAGATTATACTGCCAGTGACGTAGCTTTTAAGGCTTTGTAGATTTGTTTTCTGATTTTATAGCCTAGTGAACAGCATTTGAAAATGTATGGCAACGTGTAACATTTAAGCTTACTGTTATTCCCAGGGATTCAGAGAGATTCTCTCTACCTACGCTAAATGGCTGATACAGGATAGTCAAGTAACTTGATTTAGAGAATGTCTGATTCAGAGACAACGTTAATCTGCACAGAAGAGCGCCTCATAGAAGCTAATGACCATGTCTCTGAATCAGACATTGCAGTCAAATCTACTTGTATTCTCCCTACCAGTCCATACACTGTGGTAGCATAGCCCCCACAACACATCGATATGTGCTTATACACACACACACACACACACACACACACACACACACACACACACACACACTCCAAGACATTCCCACAAACCGACACATCTATGCTCCAACAGTGAAGCATATACTGACATGCTCACACTCACAATACTTTTCACTCGCATATCCACATGAACTCCCCTTTTCACACACACACACACACACACACACACACACACACACACACACACACACACACACACACACACACACACACACACACACACACACACACACACACACACACACACACTGACATGCTCACACTCACAATACTTTTCACTCGCATACCCACATGCACTCCCCCTTTCACAAACACACACACACACACACACACACACACACACACACACACACACACACACACACACACACACACACACACACACACACACACAGCTTCCCTGTATTTACCAACTGTAGTGAAAACACTCAGACATAAACATATACTCCCAGGAGCACACACACACGCACACACACACACACACACACACACACACACACACACACACACACACACACACACACACACACACACACACACACACACATCTCATTTCTGCTGAATTCAAGATAAAAAAAAGTACAGTTGTGCAGACTTAACATAAATGTAGATGAAATATAGGCAAGTGGTAGTGCTTGGAGAAAGTGTGTACAGAGCTCCAGGTTGCAGCTTCTAGGATGTCCCTGGTAGGGACTCCCCTGACAAATGCTGTAGAGGTAGATGCAGCCCTAGTGGAATGAGTTCTGATCCCATGGGGTAGGTTTCCCATGGTGCTTGTAGCAGAAATGGATGCAGTGTGCTATCCATTTAGAAATGGTTTGCTTTGAAATGGCCTTACCCTCTGCTCCTGCAGCAAAGCTGACTACCAGCTGGTCAGATTTTCTGACAGGCTTAGTCCTGTCCAGATAGAACCTAAGCTGCCTGTGCACATCCAGGGAATGCAGGATCCTTTCCCCTTTATTCTGAGGATTAGGGAAAAAGTTGGCAAATGAATGGACTGGTTTAAAGCCACACTAGACACCACCTTAGGCATAAAGGATGGGTTAATCCTCAGGGAAACCCTGTCCACAAGGAAGATAATGAAGGGTTCCACTGCCATAAGGGCTTGCAATTCAGACACTCTTCTTGCTGAAGTGATGGCTAGAAATAAAGCTGTTTTCCATGAGAGGAATTTTAACTCTGCTGTAGCAGCAGGTTCAAAGGGCGGAAGCATGAGCTTTTCTAATACAAAGTTAAGGTCCCAGGCTGGAGTGTGAGCTCTCCTGGGTGGTCTTAATTTTTTAGCTCCTCTCAGGAACTGTTTCACCAGAGGATGAGAGAAGAGGGGTGGCTCAGCATTATAATGAGCTGAGATGGCAGAGGCATGAATCTTAATTGAAGAGAAGGATAGGCCCTTGTGAAGCATTTCTGTTAAGTAATCTAGTATATGAGGTAAGCTGGGCACAGATGTGCCCATTCCCTGAGACTGGTTCCAGGAGCAGTATCTTTTGCACTTTTCCGAATATAATTTTCTAGTACTAGGCATTCTTGTCTCAAGAATGACATCCAGCACCTGTTTACTGAGGGTTGCTGGTGATGAGTTCAGGGGATTAGCCAGGCTGCAAGGTTCAGCGTCTGTAGCTGAGGGTGCAGAATCTGGCCCACCTGCTGGGACAGCAGGGAAGAAGTCTGAGGCAGGTGCCATGGTTGTAGCACTGTCAGACTGCGCAAAAGAGGGTGCCAGTGCTGGTGTGGCCAGTGTGGTGCAATCAGGATTGTCCTTGGCTTGTCCTGTTTGAGTTTTAGTAGAACCTTCGAGAGGAGGGGGCAGAGGGGGAAAGGCCTAGACTGAGAGCCTTTCCCAGGTGAAGGACAGGCCATCCACTTTCCAAGCTTGGCTGTGGGGAGTTCTGGTGCAATATTTGCTCAATTGAAAGTTCTGAGGGGAAGCAAAAAGGTCAACCTCTGGTCTCCCCCACCTGTTTCTCAAAAGCTTGAATATTTTGGGCTCCAGTTTCCACTCGTGTGGGTCTATGAGATTTCTGCTTAAGTTGTCTGCCAGTGTACTTAGTTTGCCTGGCATGAATTGAGCTTGTAGGTGCACCTTGTTGCTCAAGGCTGTGTTCCACAGAGCCATGGCTAATCTGTAGAGTGGGTAGGAATGGGTTCCCCTCTGCTTGTTTATGTACCACATAACTGTGGTGCTGTCTGTCTTTACCAATAGTTGTCCTGGAAGAATAAGGCCTTTGAAGGCTGTCAGAGTATTCTGTACTGCTAACATTTCTTTTTGATTGGTATGCAAGTGCATTTGCTTTGGGTTCCTTTTGCCCTGAATGCACTGCCCTGCCATGTGAGCCCCCATGCATAGTCTGATGCATCTGTTGATAGGATTTGGGCGGCATGGGGTAGTGTGAAAGGGAGTCCCTTCTTGTGGTTGCAGGCCTCTGCCCACCAAAGGAACTCTGTCCTTAGGCAAGGAAAGAGAGGAATCATTGTTTCCAGGTCCTGAGAATGTTGACACCAGAGACTTTTTAGGTACCATTGAAGTTTCCTCATATGCAGTCTTGCATATGGAATTAGTAGAATGCAAGAGGCCATGAACCCTAGGGCTTGCAGGCCAGTAGACTGAAGTAGTTTGTTTAATAAAGTTGTTTCTCTGGAGTGAGGAATGCCATCTTGGAAGTTGTGTTCAAGCTTGCTCCCAGGAATACATTCTGTTGGCTGGGTACCAGCTGTGATTTCTTTTCGCTGATGGTGTACCCCAGTGAAGTTAGAAGACTCTTTACAAATGCCAGGTGCTGAAGTAGCAATTCCTGACTGCCCGCCTGAATCAGGCAATCGTCCGAGTATGGATAAATTTGAATTCTTCTCTGCCTGCAACTTGCAATGGCTGGAGCTAGGCACTTTGTGAATATCCTGGGTGCAGTAGATAAGCCAAAGGGAAGTGCATAGAACCTGCTCTGAAGCGTAGGTATTTCTTGCAAGATTCCCTTATGGGGATGTGCAGATAAGCTTCTTTTAAGTCTAGGGTTGCTAGCCAGGAGTCCTTGGCTAGCACAGGAAGCAGCTGTTGGAGAGTTAGCATTTTGAATTTTGGAACCACCAAAAAGGTGTTGAGAATAGACAGATCCAGGATAGGATGCCAAGAGTTGTCTTTTCTGGGGACCAGAAACAGTCTGGAATAAAAGCCTTATCCCCTTTGTTCTGCTGGGACAGGTTGAATAGCCTTGATACTGAGAAGAGAAAATACTTGCTTTTGGGCCGCTGCCCACAGGTTTGGGGGGAGGTCTGGCCATCCGTTTATGGTTGGGAGTGAGTGGAATTGGAATCTGTATGCCTAGGAAACAATGTTTAAAACCCATTTGTCTTGAGTAATGTATTGCCAGTTTTTGGCATGCAGGTCAAGTTTCCCTCCTAAAGATGCAAGTACTTGGGCAAGGCTTGGAGGAGTTAATGATAAGTCATTGTGCAATTTTACCATAGGATAATGGCTTACTACTCCCTGTTTTGGACGTGGGAGCACTCCACTGCTTAGATCTGTGCATAACCTGAGACTGAAGTCTTGGTGGCCTCCAGCCCCTGGGCTTGGACTGAGAAGGCCTGGAAGGGAATGGAAAAGACCAGTTTTTGAAGGCCAATGCCTGCTGAATCTAAGTGGCTGTACTTGTCAGAAATCTTTAACAGTTTACATAGACTTAGCTTTCTCCTCCATTCTTTTGAGGACTTCTTCTGCTTTATTGCCAAATAGACGCTCTTGATTTAATGGTGCATCCAGTAGTTTTGCTTTGACATGATCCGGCAAGTTCTGTTCCTTAAGCCAAGCATCTCTTCTAAGAACAGACCCTGTGATGGCAGCCCTGCAAGATGCTTCTAAGGCATCAAACCCACATTGCAAAGTATGTTTACCAATTGGTTAGCAGAACATATTAACTCTTGTAAATCTTTGTGTTCTGCACAGTCTGGAATCAACAACATTTTTGTTTAATAAGCTCCATAATATGCTGCTGATACTTTAACATATGAAACTGGCAATTTACAGCCCTAATGGCAAGAATAGCAGATGTGTATATCTTTTTAACCCATCTGTCTAAAGCCCTAGAATCCCTGTCTGAAGGGGTAGGATTTTTGGTGGTTGTCGCCTTAATGCCTTTAGGTCCCTGGAAAATGGTCTCTGGATCCGCAGTAGGATTCTTAAAAAGGAATTTGTGGGAGTCAGGCACTCTATAGTGCCTGTCAGGTTTCCTGGAAGGCAAGGTATCAGGGGTAAGGCTGGTTTCCAGGAAGACATCATCTATAACTTCCAGAACGAAAGGGATAGCTAGAGGCCTGTGCTGAGGCAAGCTTAAAAATTCCCTGGGTCTCTTTTTGGACTGAGAGCAGTCCTGGCTCTCCCAGCAGAAATGCTCTCTAAGGGTGTGCAGGGTTTCACCAAAGGAAAAATCTTCTGAAGGGGAAGCAGAGGGAATAGACTCCTTTATATCAGAATCCTCATAGGTAGATAAGGGTATGTCCTGGTAATCAGAAGGTTCAGAGTTATCAGATTCCTGATCAGAAGAATCAGAAGGAAAATCAATTCTGGGTCTTTTTGAGGGGGAAGGCTGACTCCCACTAATTAAAGTAATGAGGTCCTCTGCCATTCTAAGCATTTGTTTTTGTGTCATGTGGACCTGAGAATGCGCTTTGGTCTTAGGTTTCCTAGGCGTAGTGCGAACTTTAGGCCTGAGAAATCCGGTATTTTTGGTTGAAACAAAGTCATCGGTTTAATATGAAAATCGGAAGGCCTGAATACACCCTCAGAAGCTGGGTCCTGCATAGTGGCTTCGGACGCATCCAAGGTAGAAACATCCACAGGTTCCATAGTCGAAGAAGCATCTCGTGGCATACCGGACTCGGAATGGGTCTCAGTAGAGGCCTGCGAATCTGCAGAAGCGGGTATCAGGGGCTGCGAAAGTGCCTCACTGAGTACCGGCGAACTGGCGACTAGCTTAACGTTAGGTCGTCGTCAGCCTTGGACCTATGCGGTCTGTCTTTGTCTTTATCCATATGTTTTTTCGAAAGGTACCGGTGGTGACTAGCTTAACGTTAGGTCGTCGGCAGCCTTGGACCTATGCGGTCTGTCTCTGTCTTTATCCTTATGTTTTTTTGAAAGATCGGTAGTCGGATGGCTTATCGAAGCCATTTCGGAGTACAGAGATCGAGAGCAAAAGAAATTAGCTACAAAAATTGCCCGACAACAAATAGTTTGGGCATTGAACAAGGCACAAAACCGACAATGAGGGACATTGTGTAGCTGGAGTACAAGCCACAACTAGTCGCATGGGTGAATGGGCACACACCATTAAACAACAGTGCCAACTTTTACTTCCTGTAAAACAACTCGTCAGAATGATTCTCTGAATCTCTTGGATGAGTTAGTCTAAGACATAATCATTTTTTGGGGGGGGGACAGGACATGGAAAATTAGCACTGGCTATTCCTTTAGACTGCCACATTAGCATGCAGCTTTTCCAGTGAGACTGCTCTCCTCAGTATGGCCACTACCACAGAAAAAAACATAATGGTAGGGCTGTCTGATTCAGAAAAGTTTACTGTGATGTGGAAACTTTCTGAGTTAAGGCTTCCACATCATGCTAAGTCCTTTCCCATCCTGCCCATTACCTTTAAAATCTTTCTGACATAAACTAGGTCAAATATTTACCTTATTTATTTAGTTATGTGTGTATTTATTTATTTATTATTATTGTCTTTTTTTTTTTTTTTTGAAGTGGTTCTTCTGCATTCTGCAGTCTACATATTCATTTTACAGCTTATTTTTGGTATGTTTTTGGTATCTGAGCATAATTATTTATAACCTGAAAGCTTTTAAAAGTCACTCAAGCTTGCATCTTTTAGAACTGATGCCTACTGATGCACGTGTGTTATCCTTATTTATCCTTCAGCGTGTCATTTATTTGGCACTTGCTAAGCTAATGACAGATAACTGAGACAAAGTACCCATATAGGTGTTAAAAGAAATCTACATAAAAAAAAACAAGAGGAAAAGAAAAGAAAAAACTCAGTCATTGTCCATGTTGGTGTGAACGACCTGAGACGTACCTCCCTGGACTACATGAAAAGAGACATAGAGGAGCTCTCTGATTATGTAGCCCAGGCAGGTATGACCCTGACCTTGAGCAGTATCCTACCTTCACCAAAAATGATGCCACAATACAGAGACAAGATGATCAGTTTTAATAATTGGCTTAAACTATGGTGTCATTCAAAGGGGATCCAATGTCTGCCTGCCTGGGATGACATGCTGGTCAAGCCACGCTGCTTCGCAAGGGACGGCTTGCACCTGTCACCCCTGGGCTTCTGGATTTTGGCAAAGGCTCTTGCCACCCCCATAGTGCCTTTTTTAGGCAAGGCTCAAATTCTAAATCTACCACCCTAGAACACAAAAAAGGAAAAAAACTAAGGGTAATGCTGCTCAATGCCAGAAGTCTCAACCTCAAGATGCACGCACTCGAAGCCCTTCTCAGTATGGAGAACATCGATGTCTGTGCTGTGACTAAAACCTGGTTCAAGGCTCCTGAGAGCACCCCGGCACTATCAGGTTTTACCTCATATCATGCGTTCCGGCCCCAAAACCCGGACAACACCAAGAAAGGAGGGGGGGTGTCTATATTCATCAAGTACACCCTCACCTCAAGGTTGGTGGCAACGCACGATGCATCGGAGACCATCCAGGTACAATTAACCGTAGGCAAGACTGCTCTGCAATTTGTAGCATGTTACAGGCCACCCTCTCAAACTCAGGAACCTCACACAGCTTTCCTGAAAACACTGGAGGGGATAAATGTATCTCCAAACACCATCATACTGGGTGATTTCAACTATCCAAATGTAGACTGGGATCACTACTCAAGCCCCAACACTCTAGCCCAAAGATTCCTAGAGTTCATAAACTCAGATGCCATGGAACAACTAGTCACCATCCCCACAAGAGGAGAAAACATACTAGATCTCATCATCACGAACATGGGATCACAATGTTCAACACCAGAAGTATACCCCTCATTGGTGAGATCAGATCATAAACTAATCTCACTGGAAGTCCACATCCCGCCCCCACCCCAGATAAAAAAGACCACAGTGAAGAACTTCTCAAAAGCCGACTTCACACTTCCAAAGACTGGTGTGGTCTCTTTCAAGGCCCCCGAGCCAGCGGAAACCATTACTCAAACCGCTGAATCACTTACAAATGCCTTCTACCAGCACCTCCAGGACTGCATGGACCAGGCAATCCCAAACAAAACAAAGACTCTTTGTACCAAAGGCAAGCGTCCAGTCTGGTGGACCCCAGCCATAAACAAGCTCTACAACAAAAGGAAGAAGCTACTACAAGATAGAGCAAAATCCGTAAAAGGGAAGACACCCTTGATCATTATAAGTAAAAAACTAACTCATAAAAAGCATCCAAGGCAAATTTTGAGAGAAAAATCGCTAAGGACTCAAAAGACAATCATAAGGCCTTTTTTAGCTATGTTAGAAACCTGGGAGGAAACTCCCAGATATGCTCAGAACTAGTTCAAAATGATGTAAAAATCACTGAACCTACAGACATTGGCAACATACTGGCTGACAGGTTCAGTGCAAATTTCTCCCCCCCAAATGGAGAGATATCTATACCAGAGGATTGTAGCCCCCCCAAACATCTCAAATGCTCAGGTGAGAACTGCTCTCTCCAAGGCGAAAAACACAGCATCCATGGGACCAGATGGTGTCCCCGGTTGTGTGCTCCACGAACTCAATGATGACTTAAACCCGCAGTTAGGGCAGCTGTTTAATCTTAGCCTCACCTCAGGATACGTACACAAGGAGTGGCGTATGGCAACGGTGGTCCCACTTCACAAAGGAGGTTCCTCTACCGACCCCGGAAACTACCGTCCCATCAGCTTGACAAGCCTGGTCTGCAAAGCTATGGAGAGGATCATAATGGAACTCATAAATAAAGACATAGGGGACTTGCAGACATTGGATCCAACCCAGTTTGGCTTTGTCAAGGGCAGATCATGCCTGTTAAACTTGGTTGACTTTTTCGAAACAGTCACCAAGGCCATTGACGAGGGCAAGGCAGTCCACACAGGGTATCATTGAAAAACTCACCAGCTTAAATGTAAACCCATATGTCACAAGATGGGTTGCAAACTGGCTAAGTGACAGAACCCACAGGGTCAGAGTTGCTAGCGTTATGTCAGACTCCATGCCTGTCACAAGTGGTGTCCCACAGGGCTCAGTCCTGGGCCCACTCTTGTTCGGCATCTACTTTTCAGAAGTACAAGCAAACACAGGAGGATTATGGCTGACAAAGTTTGCAGATGACTGCAAACTGGGCACCATAGTTGAAAACCCATCTGACACAGATATCCTTCAGAAGGGTCTCATAGAAACGGATAACTGGTGCCAGAGCCATGGCCTAAAGTTAAACGCCAAAAAAATGCATAGTCATACCCTTCGGGAAAAAAGTACAGTTTTGTACCTACCATAAATGTAGATGTCTGAACTGGATAGCATCTGCAGTCATAACAAATGGGGTTGTCCTGTCGTCAGGCAGCCCTTCGGTCGGCCGGATTCCAAAGTCCGGGTCCGGCTTCGGCTGATGTCGCACTTCACCCGACGTCATCTCTGCTGGTCTTCGGGTATAAAGGCATCAGCCAACGCCATTTTCCTCAGTGTTTCTTGCCCCAGATGCCAATTGCCCTCTTGGAAAGCTAAATTTTGGATAAATGCCAATGTTTCCAAAATAGTAGAAGGCAAACACAAAAAATAAACATGTATGTACATATATACAAACAAATACACCATAAGAGACTCCCCCCCCAGCTAGCTATTAGGAGGGTAAATACCCTAGGAGTACCGCAGAGGGGAAGGAGGGAGGGTAATCCTGACTGCAGATGCTATCCAGTTCGGACATCTACATTTATGGTAGGTACAAAACTGTACTATGTCCTTCATGGATGCATCTGCAGTCATAACAAATGGGTAGAATACCATAGCCAAACTAGGGAGGAGGAATAATAATTATGGTGTAGTCAGGATCCCTTGCAGTACAGCAGTGGCAAACCCTGCTTGGGATCTAGAATATAGAGGTAAATTATAATGCTTGGCAAATGTATGCACGGAGGTCCAAGTAGCCGCCTCAATAATGTCCTTGGTTGCCACTCCTCTTAAGAAAGCTGTGGTAGTGGCTGTAGCCCTTGTAGAATGAGGTCTTATGTTCTGTGGAATTGGTTTTCCATGGTAGGAGTAACAGAATCTTATGCAATTTCCTATCCATTTGGAGATTGTCTGTTTGGAAATTGCTTTTCCTTCCCTTCCTGTTGCATAGGCTACAAAGAGCTGGTCAGTTTTTCTGTTACCTTTGGTTCTGTCCAGGTAGTAGCGTAACTGTCTGTGTACATCCAAGGTATGCATTATTCTTTCACCTGTGTTTTGTGGATTGGGAAAGAAGGTAGGTAGGTGGATTGCCTGGTTTAAAGACACTCTGGATACCACCTTAGGCATAAATGTAGGATTAGTTCTCATGGACACCCTGTCTTGATGGAAGATTAGGAAGGGTTGCACTGCCATTAGGGCCTGTAGTTCCGAAACCCTCCTTGCTGAAGTAATAGCCAGTAAGAAAGCAGTTTTCCATGACAGGTGTTGTAGATCTGCTGTTGCTGCTGGTTCAAACGGAGGGAGTGTCAATTTTTCTAGTACAAAGTTCAAGTCCCATGCTGGTAATGGTGGTTTCCTAGGAGGTTTTACATTCTTGATCCCTCTGAGAAACTGCCTGAGCAGAGGATGTGAAAAGACAGGAGGATCAAAGCTGTATTCTGCTGAAATAGCTGATGCATGTATCTTGATGGAGGAATAGGACAGGCCTGTATGTAGAAGCTCTGCCAAGTACTCCAGAATGTTAGCAATATCTATGTTCGACACATCTTTTCCTCTTTCAGTACTCCAAATGACGAACCTTTTCCATTTTCCTGCATAGTTCCTTCTTGTTGAAGGTCTGCGGGCTTCAAGGATAATGTCTTTAACCCTTTGTGACAGGTGTGGGTTAGTTACTGCTATGTGATGTTCCAGGCAGTCAGTTGCAAGGTTTTTAGGTTTGGATGTATGATGTTGTGGTTGTTCTGAGTTAACATCAGAGGCATCAGGGGTATTGACCACATTTTCTCCCGAGACATGCTCCTCAGCAATGGGTACCAGTGTTGTCTTGGCCAGTTTGGAGCTATCAGGATTATCCTTGGACGTTCCTCTTTGATTTTCAGTAGTACCTTGTGCATCAAGGGAAGAGGTGGGAATGCATATGCTGTCAAGCCTTTCCAACTGAAGGATAGAGAGTCCACCTTCCATGCAAGTGGGTGGAATGTCCTTGTGCAGAATTTTTTGAGCTGGTGATTTTGTGGGGAAGCGAATAGATCTATTTGTGGCATTCCCCATTTCTTTGTGATGGCCTTGAAGATGTCCGGGTGTAGCATCCATTCGTGAGCATCCGAGGTGGTTCTGCTTAAAATGTCTGGGTTCAGACATACTGATGTCATTGTGGCTTTGCTATTGTTAGCCCTGTGGTGTTAGGTCATGCGTTGGGGTCAGGTAAGTGGGTTTATTTTAGGGTTAGATATTAGTGTCTTTATAGTGACATATTAGCATTCAGGATTCAGGATTTTGATTTTCAGGCTTATGATGTTTCAGGCTTCTGAATGGGAACCAATGTCTGCTAGGGTGTTCTCTTTTCCCGGTACAAATATTGCCTGTAACTGGATGTTGTAGCTGAGAGCCAGATTCCACAGGTCCAAAGTCATTCTGCATAGGGGGTAAGAATGAGTGTCTCCCTGTTTGTTGATGTACCACATGACTGTGGTGTTGTCTGTCCTTATCATCAAATGGCCTTCTTTGAGGAATGGTCTGAATTTTAGGATTGCCAGTTTTACTGCCAGCATTTCTTTTTGGTTTATGTGCAGGTGCAGCTGGTCCTGAGTCCACAGTCCTTGTACGCATTTGTCCAGCATGTGTGCCCCCCATCCTAGGTCTGAGGCATCCGTTGTGATGGTTTGGTTTGCTCGAAAGTTGTGGAAGGGTAAGCCTGGGTTTGACTGGCATGCCCGGGCCCACCATAGGAACTCCTGTTTTAAGCAAGGGATTAGCGGTATTTCTGTTTCTAAGCTGTGACTGTGTTGAGACCATAAATTCTTTAGGTACCACTGTAACTTTCTCATATGCAGTCTGGCATGTGGGACCAAGATTATGCATGATGCCATGAAGCCCAAGGCCTGCAAAACTTTTCTTGCTGTTAGTTTGTTCTGCTTTGTTAAGGCCAAGAAGTAAAGAGGGAGTTCTTTTTGTTTTTCTGCAATTAGGAATGCCATCTGTTTTACTGTGTCCAATTCCGCGCCCAGGAAAGTTCTTGTCTGGGATGGTATCAGTCTTGACTTTTGAAAATTGACTGTGTATCCCAGGGCTTGTAGCAAGTAAATGACCCTTTGTAAATCTGTTGTCAGCTTGCTTTTGTTGTCCGCTTGTAACAGGCAGTCGTCCAGGTATGGATAAATTTGGATTCCCTGTACTCTTCAGTGAGCGATTACTGATGCCAGGCATTTTGTGAATACTCTGGGCGCAGTAGATAAGCCAAAGGGCAATGCTGAGAATTGATAATGCTCTGATCCTGCAAGAAATCTGAGGTATCTTCTGCAATTTGGTCGAATGGGGACGTGCAGGTATGCCTCCTTGAGATCTAGAGTTACCAGCCAACACTCCTTGCCCAGCATGGGAAGAAGTTGCTGTAGGGTCAGCATTTTGAATTTTGGGACAATGATGTATGTGTTTAAGATGGACAGGTCGAGAATAGGTCTCCAGTTTTTTTCTTTTCTTGGTACTAGGAAGAGTCTGGAGTAGAATCCTTTGCCCTGTTCTGTTATTGGTACCCTTTCCACAGCTCTCATCTTTATTAATTCTGCTGTCTGGTGCAGGGCTTCTATTTTTTGGTTTGTGGGCAGGTTTGGCATTCCTCTTTTTACTGGTAAAGTGTGGAAGTGGAACCGGTAGCCTTGGTTTATGGTTTGCAAAATCCACTTGTCTTTTGTAATGTAGTGCCAATTTTTCGAGAATAAGGCTAACTTTCCGCCTAATGGTGCTGCTATTTGCTCCCTGGTAGGCGGAGTCAGAGCCAAGTCACTGGGATTGTCCTGTTGCAGTGGCAGTGGTTGCGTCTGTGCCTCGGTTATTTCCTTGCCACTGTCGTCCTCTGTAGGCACCTCCTCTGGATTGATTTCTGCCCCTAGAGCGTCTGTTCCTGCCCCTTTGGGATCTTGTGGAGTCAGGAAAGGACCAATTTTTGGCAGGCCAGTTCCTGCTAAACCTTGGGGGCTGAACCTGTAGGAAATCTTTAACTGTTTGTACAGATTTTGCCTTCTCTTCCATTTTCTTCATTACCTGCTGGGCAGGTTCCCCAAATAGACTGGCCTTATCCATAAGAGCATCCAATAGCTTAGCTTTAACATGATCCGGCAAGACCTGTTCTTTCAACCATGCATGCCTTCTTATCACTGTGCCAGTCATGGCTGATCTAAATGAAGCCTCCAGTGCATCATAGCCACATTTTAAGGAATGGTTACTAACCTGTTGGATGTTATTTACCATTTCTAATACATATTTCTTATCTAAAGATTCATCAGAGGACAGTTTTTTAATTAACTGATCAAGCATAAACTCTTGGTATTGGATCATGTGAAACTGACAGTTTAAAGCTCTAGCAGAGAGAGTAGCAGAGGTGTAGACTTTTATCCCCCATCTCTCTAAGGACCTGGATTCCCTTTCAGAGGGAATAGGGTTTTTTGCTGTGGTCGAGGCTACTGCCTTAGGCCCCTGGGATATAGTTTCGGGGTCTGCAAGTGGGGCCTTGAATAGGTGGTGATGAGTGTCTGGCACCCTGTAAAATCTATCTGGTTTGGCAGGGGCTGGAGGTAAAGAATCAGGAGCAGTGCAAACATCATTAAATGCATCGTCCACAACAGATAGGACAGGAGGTACAGCTAAGGGTCTATGTTGTGGTAAGTGCAGAAAAGTCCTAAGCCTTTTTCTAGAATCTGAGAAGTCTTGTCCCTGCCATTGGAATTGTTCTCTCATGGCATGCAAGGTTTCCCCAAAGGAGAATTCCTCTGGTGGAGAGGCAGCTGGAATGGATTCTTCAGCATCTGAATCTTCATAATTGGAAAAAGGAGCCTCTGGCTGGTCTGTAATGTCTGAGTCATCCGCTGAATCATCAGAGAACACAGGCTCGGGGGGCTCTGCTCTAGGTCTCTTTTCTGGGGGCTGAGAGGCCCTGTCTGGGTGAGATTGGGATCCCCTAATTAAGGATATTAAATATTCTGCCAGAGTAAGCATTTGAGAACTAGAAGTGGGCCTGAGGGAGGGTGGTTTAACAGGCACTGTTTTAGCTGATTTGGCTGCTTTAGCCCGGGCAAAGGCCTTAATAGACATGGCTGCAGGAGGCCTAGCAGCACCACGTGCTGGGGTAGAGATATCCAAGGGGATGGTGTCTGATAGATCAGTAGGAACCACAGTAGTAGGCAAAATTTCTGAGGCTGATTCAGATAAAGTAGCAGGAGCCTCAGTAGTAGTCATGGATTCGGCTGAAGATTGACCAGTTTTCTCGGTTTCGGCCGAAACCGAGACACTAGCGGCTTGCTTAACCGTGGTTTCGGCCGAAACCGCGGACCGCGAGTGTCGGTCTTTTTCTTTGCGTTTTTTAGCAATTTGGGTAGTCGGAGGATCCGACGGCATAATGTACGCAAAATCTGAGCCGAAAAACTGTTCAGCAAACTCCGACCGACGCCTAAGCGTTCGTCGGTTGAAGGAAGCACAGGCCGAACAGGCTGCTACGTCGTGGTCTGGGCCTAAGCAAGGCAAACAGTAAGAGTGGAAATCTTTATGAGGTATTTGTTTCCCACAAGTTAAACAGTTATTGACTTTTTCTGACATCGGCTGAGGCAAGAAAGAGTCCCCAACGGGTACTTAGCTTTTTAGAAGTCTTCGAAGTAGTATTCGGTAGTAGTAATCTCTGGATCTGACCGACCGGCACTTGCGAACAGCTTCTGCTTCGGGCACCACGCGGCAAGAAAGACTGAGGAAAATGGCGTCGGCTGATGCCTTTATACCCGAAGACCAGCAGAGATGACGTCGGGTGAAGTGCGACATCAGCCGAAGCCGGACCCGGACTTTGGAATCCGGCCGACCGAAGGGCTGCCTGACGACAGGACAACCCCATTTGTTATGACTGCAGATGCATCCATGAAGGACATCAAAGTTACCCCTAATTACCATATAGGTGGAAATCCACTAAGCAGAGAAGAGATTATTAGGGATCTGGGGACCCAGGTTGACAATAACCTTTCTTTTGACACTCACGTTGCCAAATTAGTTAGGAAGACCTTCTACATTGCCCACCTTATCATGAAGGGATTCACATCTAGATCAAGGGAGGTCATCATTCCCCTGTACTCATCACTCATCAGACCAATGATTGAGTACAATGCCCCATTCGGAATGTATCTGACCCGACACCTGCAGCAATTGGAAAGGCCCCAAAAGTTCCTCACCAAAAGGATAAAGGGTCTCAAAAATATGTCTTATGCTGCCCGACTGAAGGAACTCCAGCTCTACTCAGTCGCTTACCGTCTGCTCAGAGGTGACCTGTGCCTGACATACAAGGCCATGTCCAACCCAGAATTAATGAACATGCTTCACCTCAAAAATCTAAATCCATCAGAACTACAAAGGCAAGAGACTTAAACCTTAACACGGCTATTAATAGGACGTGCTGGAGGGACAGATTCATCACCCAGAGACTCCCTATGCTGTGGAACAAAATCCCGGTACATGTGAGGCAGAGCACCTCGCTGGCCTTGTTCAAGAGAAATCTTGACCAATGGATGGGAGATCACAGGTATACCTCAGGGATAACCTCAGCGTCACTGCTAGACAGAGGCACAGCAAAATAATGGGCATAGTATCCTCCAAACTAAAGGGGTGGCGAAAGCCACAAAACTCTGGGCTAGGCTTATAAATGCCCTAGGGCAGATAGCCTAGTATAAACCTATGAACATAAACCTATGAACTATTTGAGGATTCCACACATAAAATGGTAAAAATTGACCTGAACAGGACAGATTAGGAATGTAGGATTTAGTTTTATGAGCTGCTCAAACTGTGGAGTAATTGTCTGTCTCATGGAGTTCTCGGATGGCAGAAGAAGCTTAATCTTCTATTGAGTTGGGAAATACATAAAATGACTCATACTGTAGTCATTTTATTGGCCAGAGGGCTCATTAGTTAGTTTTCTGTTTTTTTTTTCTCTGCTGATATAAACTTTGCACGTTCAAGTGGGTTGGCAGTGCCTTGTACAGTAGCAAACACCTAGAAAGAACGGTTCATAAAACCGTACGATGTAAAGCAGCAATAAAGTGCAAATACCTTGTGCACAGACAAGCTTGAAGCAACTAGCTGGGAGTCAAGTGGCAATACCTACAGATTTAGTTGAATTCAGTACTGTGTGAACATTAAAGTTAGTTGAACTTAGTACAGTTTATCATAATCTTATTCAGTAAAGCACTCTTAATAGCCTTTGAACCCCAATACAAGACCCCTTTTTAGCTCACAAATCAAAGGACTGGACAGTATGGCTATGCAGTTTCCTAATTTCTCTGCAGCCAGGTTAGTGGATATGGGCATCTTGTGACAATGTCACCGTTGTCTCATGTTTACTGACAACCACTTAATCCTTAAAATGCAGACACAGTGTACTTAAAATGATACTGGAGGCTAAAGATTTGCATAGAAGTGCACATCAGGTTGTTGAAACCATGCACCCAACACCCACCTCACAGTACACAACACACACACATACTAACATATGCTGTGGCATTTAAAAGGAATCTTTCTAAAAACAAAAATCACCTAGACCAACTACTGTCAAAGCTATGCCACAGCAAGTCCTAAGGCACTCAGAAAAAACACCACCTAACATCACACACACTGTCACTCTCAGTGGCTCCACAAACACTAAGCCCACTAAGGCAAGCAAATGCACTTCTCAGGACTCTTGCTATATGGGACTCCATTGTAAGATATACTGATGCCTCTCTAACAAGTCTAAACAAGGAGAAGATAACTGTAAGCTGCTTGTCTAGAGCCAGAATCCAGAAAATCATGCATGTTCTGAAGTCATTATACCATAGGTACCAGTATAATTCCATCCTAGTCCATGTGGGTGTAAATAACCTGAGATGTACCTCCCTGGACAATATGAAGAGAGACATACTCAGGCCAGTTATTTTACATTAAGGTTTGTGGTCTGCACTCTTGTGGGAGGAGAGGCTAGATTCTGCCCTTCTGAGCTGGGAATTTCTGGTTAAAGGCTTATTGTGCCTGCTTAAAACTGTTTCTTTCTGAAATTTGTGCACCTTGTTTGCTGTAGCCCAGAAGTTACTAGTTTATTGGCCATTTTGGGCTAATTTCTATCTCTTTCATTTCCCCTGCTATAAAAACCGCATTTGCGCAGTTTTGCGTGCCAGGCAGTGCTGGCTAGCTAGGGTTAAACTATTCCCAGGTCCACGAAGTCTACTCTTCAATTTTTCCCCTGGAACTAGACAAACTTTCAACTTAAGCACTCAAACCATTCATTTCACAGCCCAGCACTTGCTCAAAACTCATAGCGAGCACTAATTAACCCTAGCACTAGACCCCCTACACTGTCCAGAAGGACAAGGATCTCTATTCGTCCCTACCAGCCAATCAGTAAAACAGCTCACTTTACCTATTCAGGCATGTCCAAAGGGCAGTTTCAGGTGTACTCTCCAGTCCAATTGGTGAATATGGGCATTTTGAGGCAATGTTACAACTGCCTCATGTACACAGACAACCCTCTCCTCCTACCACCAAACACTAATATATGCGAGAGATGCAATTATACAGCCAAACTAGAGGCAAAACTCTCTCAACCCAAGACTGGAACTGACAGTCAAGAGGAGAAGGAAAATACTTGCAACACACCACCAGTCTCACACAGACCTACTAAACCAACACCGGCAAATAACACACATAAATACATGAAAACATGCTTGGAGGCTTTAAATAAAAATCTGCAAAAGCAACAGAGACCTCCAAAGCAGACACCCAAGCAACCTCCACACCACATCACAAACCATGAAACATATGTTTGCCACGCAATCACAGTCCTTAAGGCAAAATAACATACCCAACACACTAGCAATAGGCGACTTTATAGTCAGGCACACTGATGTCCCACTAATTAGACTGGACAAGGAGAAGGCTACAGTTAGCTGCCTGTCGGTCGCCAGGATCTGCCACATAACACAAGCACTCAGGTCACTCCAGAACAAGTACAAATATGACTCTGTCATTGTCCATGTTGGTGTGAAAGACCTAAGACATACCTCCCTGGACTACATGAAAAGAGACATGGAAGAGATCTCTGATCAGGTAGCCCAGGCCGGTATGACCCTGACCCTGAGTAGCATCCTGCCCTTACCAACAATGATGCCACAGTATAAAGAAAAAATGATCAATTTCAGCAATTGGCTAAGTTTCTGGTGTCATTCGAAAAGGATCCAGTATTTGTTCACCTGGGATGGCATGCTCGACCAGCTTTGCAAGAGATGGCTTGCACCTGTCACCCTTAGACTTTCGAATACTGGCCAAGGCTTTTGCTGCCCCCATAGTTCCTTTTTTAGGCAAGGCTCAAAAGACAAACCCACCACAGTAAACAGCACAAGTAACCAAAAACTATGGGTAATGCTACTCAATGCCAGAAGTCTAAACCTCAAAATGCATGCACTCGAGGCACTCCTAGGTATGGAGAACATCGATACCTGTGCAGTAACAGAAACCTGGTTTAAGGCTCCAGAGAGCACCCCAGCACTACCAAGCTATAACTCATACCATACTTTTCGGCCACAGAACCCGGACCGAAACACAAAAGGTGGGGGTGTATCCATATTCATCAAGGATACCGACACCTCCAGGTTAGTGGCGCAGCACAATGCTTCAAAGATCATCCATGTGCAACTAACAATCGGCAACACTGCAATTCAAACTGTATCTTGCTACAGATCACCCACCATGACCCAGGACCCCCATTCCGTGTTTCTGGAGACACTGGAAAATATGAAGGTCCTACCAAATGCCCTAATATTGGGTGATTTCAATTATCCAAACATTAACTGGGAGATCTACTCAAGTACTAACTCCCTTGCCTAGCACTTCCTAGAATTTATAAACTCGAACACCCTGGATCAACTGGTCAACACCCCCACCAGAGGTGACAACATATTGGACCTGGTCATCACCAAAATGGGCGACTGGTGTTCTACACCGGAGGTCAACCCCTCTCTGGTTAGATCAGACCACAGACTAACCACTTTCGATATCCACATTCCGCCCCCACCCCAATCAAGGAAACCACCGTGAAAAACTTTTCAAAAGCAAACTTCACATTACTTAAGACCAAGGTGGAAAGGTTCACAGTCCCCATGCTAAAGGACAATGCTGTCCAAGCTGCTGAATCCCTTACAAAGGCACTCTATGATCACCTGCAAGAATGCATGGATCGTGCTATCCCAAGCAAAACCAAGACTCATTCCTCCAAGAAAAGGAAACCAGTCTGGTGGTCCCCTGCCATAAACAAACTCTACAACAGAAGGAGGAAACTGATGTGGAATAAGGTGAAGTCCGAAGACTGGAAAAACTCCCTTATCAGCCTCAACAAAAAGTTGAGATCCCTCATCAAATACTCTAAAGCTAGCTATGAAAACAGAATTGCAGCAGATAGTAAAGACAACCACAAGGCCTTCTATAGTTATGTAAAGTATCTCCATGGCAATACCCAGATTTGCTCTGAGCTACTGCACAATGGTGCCTCCTATACCGAGCCAACAGATATTGCCAATATACTGGCCGACAGATTCAGTGCCAACTTTACCCCGCTCTTCCTCCTCAAAGGACCAATCATAATACCAGAAAATTGCCAGGCACCCAGTATTACTGCTGCACAGGTTAAAACAGCACTGTCCAAGGCCAAGAATACAGCTTCTATGGGACGTGACAATATCCCTGGCTGTGTTCTCCATGAACTACAGAGTGAACTGGCACCTTACCTGTGTGCCCTGTTCAATCACAGCCTCACCTCAGGTTTTGTCCCTACCAAATGATGCACTGCTACAGTCATCTCTCTCCACAAAGGAGGACCAACTACAGACCCTGGGAACTATCGCCCCATTAGCCTGACAAGTCTGATATGCAAAGCTATGGAACACAACATCATGGACCTAATAAACAAGGATATAGGAAATCTCCAAACTCTAGATCCCACGCAGTTTGGCTTTGTGAAGGGTAGATCATGCCTGCTCAACTTGGTCTTCTTCTCTGAGTGAGTCAGCAGAGCTGTGGATGAAGGCAAGGTGTTTCATACAGCCTACCTTGATCTGGCCAAGGCCTCTGATACCATTCCTCACTCAGAAATCAAAGAAAACTCACTAAGCTAGGCATCAACCCCTATACCACTAGATGGGTTGCAAACTGGCTCACAGATAGAACCCACAGTGTGAAAGTAGCTGACTCCAAGTCAGACTGCCAAACAGTCACGAGTGGAGTCCCACAGGGATCAGTCCTGGGTCCTCTCCTGTTTGGTATCCACTTCGCAGAAGTCCAGGCCAACACAAAGGGACTCTGGCTGACAAAGTTCACAGACAATTGTAAGTTGGGAGCCATTATTAACTCCCCAAGTAGTGATGACATCCTACAGAAAGGCCTTACTGAGACCAATGACTGGTGTCAGAACCATGGCCTTAAGCTCAATGCCAAAAAATATGTCATCATCCCTTTTGGGAAAAACCTAGTTCCCATGAATTACCACATCAATGGTAGTCCACTGAACACAGAAGGCGTTATAAGAGATCTGGGAATACAGGTTGACAGCAACCTCTCTTTTGAACACCACATTGCCACTGTGGTCAGAAAGTCCTTCTATATGGCACATCTCATTACTAAGGGTTTTGCATCCAGGAAGAAAGAGGTCATTGTCTCCCCTACCCTTCCCTTATTAGGCCAATCGAGTATGATGCCCCATTTGGCATGTACCTCACTAGACACCTGCAACAATTGGAGAGGCCGCAAAATAACCTCACAAAGAGGATCCTAGGCCTTAAACACTTGTCCTATATGAACAGACTGAAAAAACTCCAACTATTCCCTGTCTCATGTCGCCTACTTAGAGGCGATCTCTGCTTGGCTTACAAAGCCATGTCTGACCCAGCTCTGTTAGAAATGCTACAGCTATAGAAATCCCAATCCCTCCACAACACACTCCAGAGACTTCAACCTCATTACCACAATCAACATAACGTGCTGGAAGGACAGGTTCATAATCCAGAGACTGCCCATGCTATGGAATAGATTTTCCATACATGTCAAACAGAGCACCTCAATGGCCCTCTTCAAGAGAGATCTTGATGAGTGGATGGGAAATAGAAAATTCCCCCCCCGGAGATCACTCCAGTGGCTCTACTCGATAGAGGCACTGGGAACTAAGTTTGGGTGGCACAATGCCAGGGTAATCCTACAGGCTGGGCTTGTAAAGGCTCCAGGGCCATTATCCTAGTACACACATATGAACCTATGAGCTCTAGGAGGCTTGGGTAAGTATAAACCTTTTTTATCGTAAACAAAGAAATACATTCAGTTAACCATTTGGCCAATGTAACTTTGGATACTGGTTTTCCCAATCATTTAGGAGAAAAGGAAACAAATAACTGGTAACTTAGCTGAAGTCTTTGGTTCTGTGAAGATGCCTATTCACATCCTAAAGGTGAAGCATATACTCTCCCTTATTTGAAAAGTTAGGAAAGAAAACTAGTAGGTTAATGACCTAGTTTACGTTGGACTCAGCAGCTACCATAGGCATGAAAGATGGATTTGTTGTCAAGGACATTCTCTAGTTGTGGAACAAAAACAGGTAAGGAGGCTTAGAAGATAAAGCCTGAAGTTTGCATACTTGTCTAGCTAAGATAATATTGACCAGAAAAATGGTTTTCCAATTCAACAATTTAAGTTCTGTTTTGGCTGAAGGTTCAAAGGGAGCTTGTGTCAAGGCCTGAAGCATGATAGTTAAATCCCAAGGAGGAGTAGGATCTGTTAACTGGGGTGTAAGTCAAAAGACTCCCTTATGAGAGGCTTTACATAGTTTAGAAGAAGCTAAGGTAGAGTTATTTTTGCCGAGATGAAAATTTGAAATGCCGGCCAATTGCACTTTAATAGCAGAACTTGCACCTTCATTGAAAATTAAAGCTAAAAATTCAAGGATAAATGGCACAGGTGATGAAAAAGGATCCAGGTCCTTGCAAAGGGCCCAGAAACAAATCTCTTCCATTTACTTTTCTAAACCTTCCTAGCAGAAGCTTTTTGAGATGATAACAAGATATGACCTACTGGGGAGGAGAGCCTGGACTGGCTAGAATTAATGGAATTGGAGAAACCATGTGGCCAGTTTGAGGTCTACTATGTCCAGATAAGTAATACCACTTGGGTGAGGCAGGAGGTTTGGTACCAGATCAGATGAGGTCAGAAGGGAGCAATGAGGATAACTGTGCTCTTCAAATGGAATGCTTTCTGTAGAAATTTGGAAACAAGAGGTAATGGCAGGTAATCATAAAGAAGACTGAAGGGCAAATTGTGGACTGGAGCATCTCTCGGTGACTCCCCTACTTGGGGGATCATAGCAAAGAACTGGCTACATTTACGGTTTAGGAGAGAGGCAAGTAGATTGCAACATGGCTGTCCCCACTGAAAGAAAATCCTCTATGCCACTCTGACAGTGAGAGGCCACTCATGAGGCAAAAGAATGGACCTGCTCAGTTTGTCTACAATCACACTGGATTTCCCTGGGATGTTCATTGCTACAGAAAGTGACCAGAAAAATTTGCCCATTGACACACTCTCATCGCTTCTCGACAAAGTGGGTAAGATCTGGTTCCTCCCTGTTAGCTAATGTACTATCATACCGTCCAGATGGGAGATATAATGTCCAGATGGGAGAACATCTTGAAAGGCCTGCAATGCTAGCAGGACTGCTCTCATCTCTAGGACATCGATACAGGTTTTGACCTCTTGAGGGGACCATGTACCTTGGACTGTCCTTCCCAAGTAGTGCCCCCCACCCCAAATGGGAGGCATCCCTGGTCACCACAGCTGTAGGCATGGGAAGAATAAATGGATGGTTTTCACAGAGCTGGTATGAATGAATCCACCAAAGAAGATGTTTTCTGTATGCTTAAGTAATCTTGACTGAAGCAGTTAATGGGTGTTGAAGAATGGATCACTGGACTGAAAGTATTCACTGACGAATTTGCATGTGAAACCTGGCCAGAGAAAGGAGGGTGATAGCTGCTGCCATGGATCCCAGGGCTTGTAAGATTAACTGGACCAAAGGGAAAACTCTGAATCACTTTCTCGACTTGGGACCACAGTGTCAGTATTTGACTAGAGGGAAGAGAAGCTATCTGACTGACTGTGTTCAGATGAACACCTATGAACTCCAGAGTCTGCAGAGATGTGAGCTGAGATTTGCTTTAATTGACGGTGAGTGCCAGATGAATACACAATTGGAGCCAAGTAGTCCCTTGCCTGTAGAAGTTGATGCCTGATTGGGGCAGTTAGCAGACAGTTCTCTAGATATGGAAACACTCAGAATCCCAGCAGTCTTAAGTGAACTGCTAGCACTGTCATGTATTTGGTGAGCACCAAGGGGGCTGTGGTGAGACCAAAGGGCAGTGCTCTGAACTAGTAATGACTGGCTCCCAGCCAGAAGTGCAGGCATCTTCTGCAGCACCTGTTCATTTTGATGTGATAGTATGCATCCTGAAGATCTATCGAGCACACCCAATTGTCCTTTTGCAGCAGAGGCAAAATGGACTGAATTATGACAATTCAAAACTTTGAATACTGTATGAACTGATTCATTTTGCTGAGATCCAGAACTGGTCTCAGGTCCCCTGTCTTTTTTGGCACTAAGAGGAATCTTGAGTAAGTTTTGGATCCTCTCAGGTCTGGGAGGACCTTCTGGATGATTCTCTTTTCTAGCAGTTTTTATATTTCAAGAGATGCTGCTTCCCTCAGCTGGGTGGAGCACTGGGGATTTTCTTCACACTGGTGGAAGGAGGTAGAGAAAATGGTACAGTATAACCTCTGGATATGATTCTTTGCACCCAGGAATCTTCTGCAATAGATAGCCAGGCTCTCTGGTGCAGAGATAAACATCCCCCGCTGCCTTCACAGAGAAAGAGTTGGGCCTCCTTTCAGGAGTACTAATAAGGGTTATTCAATAAGGAATCCCTGAAGCCCTGGTTCTGCAAAATACCTATGCCTTGAGGACAGCGTCTTCCATTTGAGTTCCCCTTCTGCCCCTGTAGGAACTATCACCACATCAGTCTTCAAAAGGACCCTGGTATTTTCTAAACCACATTCTTCTACCTCCTTGTTGATTCCTTGAGTAATTTTGAGGGGCTGAAAAACATGCATCCAGTGTAGACAGCATCTTTCTCTCTTGTTCACATCTGGAGAAAGTGTCTTTAACCTTGGAGCTGAACAGTGAAGCACCACCAAAAGGAGCATTGATGAGAAAAGAATTAAAGGTCTCTGCAGAATCATATAATCACACTCAAGCATGTCTCCTGATGGCTATGCTTAACCCCCCCTCCCTGGCCATGAGGTACCTTCTGCTGCATGGGAGATCAATCTCATGGATGGATTTGAAATAGACTGGAGGGTGGCCAGTTGCAAGGAGATTCTATTTTCATCCTCAGCTGGCATGGACCCAGAAAGGAATTTGGCACGCTCTTTAGTCAGACCTCTTTGTAACTTCGTAAAATGTGCCAGATAACTTAGCGACCTAAGGGCAAAGGTTGCTGAAGTGTACATGCTCTGTCCAATGCCCTGGGCACTCTGTTACGTGTATGGATGGAGGAACTCTATTTTGCAAGTTTCTTTGTAGTGGCTGAAGCCACAACCATGGCACTGACTGGGATTTGCTTGTTCCAGTGTGCCTGGTCCTTAGGGGGAGCTAAACATCTTGTCTGGTGTTTTCGGTATTGGCTCTACAGTGTCTGGCTCCTTCCATGCCCTATGAAAAACAAGATCTGTGAGCTCATTGGCTGGGGGAGTGTTCACTCAAGAAGCAGACGGGTCAGACCCAAAAGCCTCCAGGAACACCAAGGGAGGACTGTTGGAGGGCCAACCACCTTCTTGTTTCAGGAGCTTCAGGATGTTTCCAAAGGAGACATCTTCAGGTTGTGTTCTGGGGAACCGTTTCCCCTCACTGAAATTGGTGTTCTCCATGAGAGACTTCTGAGGGGAATCTAACTGCCTCTTCTTACATGTTATCATCTTAGTGACTTTCTCAGTGGGGTGTCTAGGGAAGTATCAGAAGAGATAAAGATGTCCTGGCAGACCGGCTGGAGACCAGTCTGGGCTGGCTATCCTAAAGGAAAAGATGGATGAAGTTCAGAGCAAAGAATCAGATGAGGTAAAGTTGTCTGATCTGAAGGCGGTAGGGATGTCTATTCTCTAGATAAGGAGAAAGCCCTCTACACAAAGTACAGTTTTGTACCTACCATAAATGTAGATGTCCGATAGATATGCAACTGCAGTCCTTACATATGGGTTGTCCTGCCTCAGGCAGCCCTCGGTCGGCCGGATTCCAAAGTCTGGATCCGACGTCGGCTGATGTCGCCTCCTCCCCGACGTCAGAGCGGCTGGGGTATAAAAGTATCAGCTGACGCCATCTTCCTCAGTGTTTCTTGCCCCAGATGCCAGGTGCCCTCCAAGGAAGGCTAAAATTAGAACTGGATAAAAAATTCCAGACATACACAATAGCAATAAACATATACACCATAACAGATATCCCCAGCTAAGTATAAAAGGAGGAAAGTGGACCCAATGCACAGAGGGGAAGGAGGGAGGGAAAACCTGACTGCAGTTGCATATCTATCGGACATCTACATTTATGGTAGGTACAAAACTGTACTATGTCCTTCAAGAATGGTACTGCAGTCCTTACATATGGGTTGAATACCATAGCCAAGCTGGGGGTGGTAGGCTCTAAGATAAGGATGGTGTAGCTAAAATGCCCTGCAGGACTGCCAAAGCAAAGCCTGCTCGGGATCTGGAATATAAAGGGAGGTTGTAGTGCTTGGAAAATGTATGCACGGAGCTCCATGTAGCAGCTTCTAGAATGTCCTTTGTAGCCACTCCTCTTAGAAAGGCTGTGGAGGTGGCTGTAGCTCTGGTGGAGTGTGGTCTGACATTGGCTGGCACACCCTTTCCATGGTAGGAATAACAAAATCTGATGCAATGTCCAATCCATTTTGAAATTGTTTGTTTGGAAATTGCTTTTCCTTGTACTCCAGGAGTGTAAGCTACAAATAGTTGGTCAGACTTTCTGTTGGCCTTTGTTCTGTCCAAGTAGTAGCGTAGTTGTCTGTGAATGTCCAAAGTGTGCAGCAGCTTTTCCCCTTTATTTTGAGGATTGGGGAAGAAAGTAGGCAGGTGAATTGCTTGATTTAGAGACACCCTGGATATCACTTTTGACATAAAAGAAGGATTGGTTCTTAAAGAAACCCTGTCCTGATGAAAAATGAGGAATTGAGGTACTGCCATGAGGGCCTGTACCTCCGAAACTCTTCTTGCTGAGGTTATTGCCAACAGGAAAACTGTTTTCCAGGAAAGAAATTGCAATTCTGCAGATGCTGCTGGCTCAAAGGGAGGAAGAGTTAATTTTTCCAACACGAAATTGAGGTCCCATGCAGGCGCTGGTGGTTTTCTGGGAGGTTTGATATTCTTTACCCCTCTTAGAAATTGTCTTAGCAAAGGATGTGAGAACACAGGAGGATCAGTGTTGTATCTTGCTGAAATTGCTGAAGCGTGTATTTTTATGGAAGAATAGGAAAGTCCATTATGCAGCATGTCTGCCAAGTATTCCAATATATGTGGAATGTTCATTACTGATGCATCCTGTCCCTTGTTGGTATTCCAGATGCTGAATCTCTTCCATTTGGCTGAATAAGCTTTTCTGGTGGAAGGTCTGCGTGCTTCTAATAATATCTGTTGAACTTCCTTGGAGAAAGACATATGGGGAGAAATCATGGGACCCTCCAAGCTGTCAGCTGCACAGTTTGCAGGTTTGGATGAACCGTCCTGTAATTGTGCTGAGTCAAGAGTTGAGACCATAGAGGCAGGGTCCACGGTTTGGTGCAACTTATGCTCGTTAGTAGTGGATACCAGTGCTGTCTTGGCCAATCTGGAGCTATTAAGATGCCTTTCGGTTGCTCTGCTTTGATCTTCAGTAACACCTTGGTCATCAATGGTAGAGGTGGGTATGCATAGATTGTTAAAGAGTTCCAGCTGAATGAGAGAGCATCTATTTTCCAGGCTTGTGGATGATGTGACCTCGTGCAGAACTTTTTCAGATGATGATTGAGGTGGGAGGCAAAGAGGTCTACGTCCGGCCTCCCCCATGCAGAAGTTATTTGTGCAAAAATGTCTGGATGCAACATCCATTCGTGTGGATCCAGGATGTTTCTGCTTAGACTGTCTGCTAGAACATTGCCCCCGCCCGGAACAAACTGGGATTGTAGCTGTATGTTCAGTTTCAGGGATTCTTCCCAAAGAGTCATTGTTAGTCTGCAAAGGGGGTAAGAGTGAGTACCTCCCTGCTTGTTTATGTACCACGTAACAGTGGTGTTGTCTGTCTTTATTAGTAGATGACCTTGCTGAAGATATTTTCCGAAGGCCTCGATTGCATGCATTACTGCTAACATCTCTTTTTGATTGATGTGCAGATGTACTTCCTGGGGAGTCCATTGCCCTTGAATACATCTGCCCTCCATGTGCGCCCCCCATCCATGGTCTGAGGCGTCTGTTGTAATGGTTTGGCTTGTTTGAGGCTTGTTGAAAGGCATACCTTTGTTTAACTTGCTTGCTTGGGCCCACCACAAAAATTCCATTTGTAGACATGGGATGAGTGGGATAATTGCTTCTAAGTTGTGGCTGTGTTGAGACCATAAACTTTTTCGGTACCATTGTAGTTTTCTCATGTGTAGTCTTGCCAGTGGAATCAGTAGAATGCAAGATGCCATGAAACCCAGGGCCTGCAGGATTTTCCTTGCAGTCATCTGGGTGAGCTTTGCTAGGCTTTTGAAGTAATGTGGTAGTTGTTCTTGCTTCTCTTCTGTGAGGTAAGCCATTTGAGATTCTGTGTCTAGTTTGGCTCCTAGAAAAGTTATTTGTTGGGATGGCAGTAGTCTTGATTTTTGTAAGTTGACTGTGTATCCCAAAGCCTGTAGTAAGTGAATGACATAATTCAAGTTTTTTGTGAAGGCTTGCTTGCTGTCAGCTTGTATAAGGCAGTCGTCCAGGTAAGGGTATATTTGTATCCCCTGGAGTCTGCAATGTACAATTACTGATGCCAGGCATTTCGTGAATACTCTGGGCGCAGTAGATAAGCCAAAGGGCAATGCTGAGAATTGATAATGCTCTGACCCTGCAAGAAATCTGAGGTATCTTCTGCAACTGTGTCTGATTGGGACATGCAGGTATGCCTCCTTGAGGTCCAGAGTAACCAGCCAAGACCCCTTGCCCAGCATGGGGAGTTGCTGTAGCGTCAGCATTTTGAATTTTGGTACAATGAGAAAAGTGTTTAGAGTGGACAAGTCCAGTATAGGTCTCCATTGCTTTTCTTTTCTTGGAACAAGGAACAGTCTTGAGTAAAATCCCTGGCCTTGTTCCTGAGGAGGAACCTTTTCTATTGCTTTGATTTGTTTCAGCTTTGAAATTTGTTCGAATGCCTCTGCCCTTTGATTTTGTGGCAGGTTTGGCATGCCTTGTCTTGTTGGTAATGTATGGAAGTGGAACCTGTAGCCTTGGTCTATTATGTCCAGAATCCATTTGTCCTTTGTTAAAATGTGCCAGTTTTTTGAAAATAAGGATAATTTTCCGCCTAAAGGTGCTTCTCTTTGAGCCTTGGTCGGTGGTGTCAAAGGCAAGTCATTGTGATTGTCCCTGTGGGGCAGGGGAAGTCCCCGCGCCACCTCTCTGATTAGTCGGTTGCCATTGGCGTCCCCTGTAGGAGCCTCTATATTGCCCTCTTCCTCGGGCACGCCTGTTTTTTCCCCTTTGAAATTTGTCAGTGTCCGGAAAGGACCAATTCTTAGAAGGCCAATTCCTGCTGAACCTAGGAGGCTGAACCTGGAGGAAATCCTTGACTGTTTGCACTGATTTAGCCTTTTCCTCAATTGATTTCAACACATCCTGAGCATTAGTACCAAATAGCTTGTGCTTTTCCAGAGGTGCATCTAGAAGCTCTGCTTTAACATGATCTGGTAATGGCTGTTCTTTTAACCATGTATGTCTACGTATGATGGCCCCTGTCATAGCTGCCCTACATGAAGCTTCCAATGCATCATATCCACACTGAAGAAAATGGTTGCTAACCTGCTGTGTGTTGTGAACCACATCCTGCAAGGCCTTCCTATCTAAAGGCTCAGGAGAGGCTAACTTTTTCTGCAAATCATCCATCAAGAAATCCTGATACTGAAACATATGAAAAAGGCAATTGAGGGCTCTCATAGCCAGTGTGGTGGAGGTATAAACTTTTTTGCCCCACCTCTCCAGGGACCTAGCTTCCCTGTCTGAGGGCAAGGGATTCTTGGCCGTGGATGTAGTCACCCCTTTGAGCCCCTGGGAAATTGTTTCTAGATCAACAGCATGGGCCTTAAAGAAATGTTTGTGAGTTTCAGGATCCCTGTAGTATCTGTCCGGCTTGACAGGAGCAGGGGGGAGAGAATCAGGAGAAGCACTCGAATCTGAGTACACATCATCCAGAACATCTAGCACTGGAGGGCTAGCTAAAGGCCTGTGTTGTGGTAGCTTAAGGAAGGTACAAAGCCGTTTCCTGGAATCAGAGTATTCCTGGCCTTGCCACTGAAAGTGCTCCCTCATGGAGTGAAGAACTTCCCCAAAAGAAATATCCTCAGGAGGAGAGGCAGAGGGGATAGAATCCTCCACATCTGAATCCTCGTAGGCCTGGAAGGACTCTTCCTGGGTATCTGAGTGATCAGATTCACCAGAGGCTTCATCTGAAGAAAGGGTGTCTGTATGCTCAACCCTGGGCCTTTTGTCAGAAGGTGGCTGAGATCCTCTTTCAGGATGGGCCTGGGAGCCTCTGATTAAGGAAATTAAATCTGCAGCTAAAGACATGATTTGTTTATCAGTGGTGGGCTGAGGCAGAGCTTTAGGAGGGTGAGACTTAGCCTGGCTAGCAGCCTTAGCACGTGTGTAGGCCTTGATAGACATAGACATAGGGGGCCTAGCTGCCCCACGTGCTGGAGTAACCTTGTCCACTGGTATGGTCTCCGGTAAATCTTGGGCTTCAGAATCTGGAGGAAAATCAACCACCGGCACCGGCGCAGGCTCCGGAGCTGGAGTGATTGGTAAAGCGGTGTCGTCGGTCCGGAGCGGTGGAACAACCGCCTCAGAAGAGACCGATGCACACGCGGTAATTTTTGGCGTGGTGTCGGTGGAAGTCGCGGGCTGAGGATGTCGGTCCCGTTCCTTCCGTTTTTTGGAAATATGAGGTGTCGGTTGTTCCGAAGGCATGGTATAGGAGAATTTGTCGCCAAAAAAGTCTTCAGCAAACTCTGCCCGGCGCCTGAGGGTGCGCTTATTGAAGCAAGCACAGGCAGCACAGGCCGAGACATCATGGTCTGGGCCAAGGCAGAGGAGGCAGTAAGAATGGAAATCCTTATGAGGTATTTGTTTACCACAAGACAAATAGTTATTCACTTTTTCAGTTTTTTCTGACATCGGCTGAGGCAAGAAAAAGATCCCCAACGGGGTACTTAGCTTTTTTGATGACTTCGGATACGAAAAACACAGGAGCTGACCGACCGGCACTTGCGAACTGCTTCTGCTTCGGGCACCACGCGGCAAGAAAGACTGGGGAAGATGGCGTCGGCTGATACTTTTATACCCCAGCCGCTCTGACGTCGGGCAGGAGGCGACATCAGCCGACGTTGGACCCAGACTTTGGAATCCGGCCGACCGAGGGCTGCCTGAGGCAGGACAACCCATATGTAAGGACTGCAGTTGCATTCTTGAAGGACATCCTCAAATGCAGAATGCCTAGGGGACACATAAATCTACTGCACAGGAGCTGGAATTTATTGAACCACTGGCTCCTACAACCCCACCAGCACTCCACCCAAGGAGAGAGCCAGAATTGAACTCCCAGTACAAAAACCTCAAGAGGAAGAGACTCTCTGAAAGCTTCAGAGGTGACTCCAATCACCCATACCTGGTGCCCATGCTTCGTCTTTGTTCCTCAACTCCAATAGTTTCCTTGAGCTGACCAGCTCTGAGGCTTTTGGAGCCAGAATACTATTGGAGTTGAAGAGCAGACTGTCTTCAGATCCAATAAAGACACCCTCAGAGATCTTGGATCTGAGGGACCTGAACCAACAGGTTGGATTGGAGAAGGAGATGCCAAGGAGAAAGTGGACAAGGGATGGCTTGTGGATCCAGTGGGTGTCAGAGCTGGGAGATCCCCCATCAGAATCTGTGCTCTGAGAAACTTCCTCATCATCCTATCCATATCAGCTTCTGAAAGGCTTCTGGAAGACCTAAGAGATGACATGGTGGATGGAGGTCTGGGAACATCTTTGCAGAGATCCCCCCAGGAAAGGAGAAGTAAGTCATGATGAAATTGGATTCAAAAGGAGTAGAGGGGTAATGGATCCGAGGAGACCTAGGTTTCAAAATGGTCGGATCTGAGACAGATGGATCTGACTTCTTATGCACTTCTGAAAGTGGCTCCGATAAAGGAGCAGACATGGAAGAAAGGTCAGGGGACCTCTTATAGGATTCCTTTTCCTTGGAAACCGACTCAAGACTTACACTTGTCAGACTTTTTTGTAGTGGTTTGAGCCCCAGCAACTGAGGAAGTACAGGAAAAAGGCTTCTTAAAACTAACTTATTCCTAACTTATTTCTCTGATTGGTTAACTCTTTGGAATTAAAACCAGACCAAATTGAGCAATCTGCTTCTAAATGAGTGGGGCCTAGGCAGTACACACATTCCCTGTGGGCATCTGAGTCGGGAAGCTTATGCCCACAGGTAAAGTGCATTTTGAACCTCATAGGCTTGCCAGCCATGATATACAACAAACAACAACAATACAGTAGCTAGAAGAAAAAAAAACACTTAACAACAGGGTTTCAGTCTCTCGCTCTCTCTTTTTTTTGGAGGGGTAGAAAAGCAAGCAAGAAAGAAAGAGGAAAACTACCAACAATGGTGGAAAGAAATACTCAAAAGAGTAATGAAGCAGGAGTACCAGCAATGGTACTTTAAGAGGGTACCGAAAACAGTTACTACAAAGTGAGCAGAATTCAGCTGAAATTAGCTCAAAAATTATAGGCGGGAGGCAGGAGTATAAGAGAATATAGAAGTTAAAAACTAAAAACGAACTCACAACAAACCGGCTATAATAACTCCAAAACATTTGATATCAGTGGGATCCACATCTGAAGCTGATAGCTACAAATGAGACCTGAGGAATCTTAGGTTGGCAGGCATTGTGAGTAATTGGAGGAGTTCAAGAATTCTTGGATCCAATGATCTGGTAGAAGTGGTCGAGTCAGATCCAAGTCTTGGATATGAACCTCATTTGAGGAATGAATGAGAAGGACATCAGATCTGTTGTTTAAAAAGTTTGACATTTTACAAACTGGCACTGTTTCTCACTTCAAATGTTTAAAGATTTGGGGTGGTAACAAATGAATATGTTGCCCAAGGGGCCAACTTCCATTCCTATAGCTCTGCTGTCACTACCTTTCTCTTTTACAGTGGAGTAAAAAAAGTACATCATCCTCAGACTAGAAAATACAGTATCACCACCGACTTCCTTTCTGTCTGTTCAACCTCCTTTTCTGTCATTTCTTGTTTCTGAAAAAATTCCTTCTGCTTCTTCTGCAAAAAAACAAACAAAAAAAAAAACAAAACAAAAAACAAAAAAAAAAGTTTGACTAAATTCTGCCTCAGCATGCTTCTTTTATTCAGCTTTGACACAGCAGTTGAAATCATGATGCATGTTGCATAAACTGCACAAAACCTTTCATACTGACCCTTTTCATGCAATTTTCTCCATATTGTAGACACTGCACTTCTGTACTATCACTTTTAAGACAGCACTAATTTCTGTAATGATAGGTATTCATAGGTACACAGGTTCATGGGAGTATACTAAGCTAATGATGACTGGGACCTTTATAAGCCTACCTAAGCATCCCAATTTTATCAGTCAAGTCTATGTGCCTTACAGATTATTTTAAGAGTGTATGTAAGCTAGGGCAAGATTTACAGGCTGCCTCTATTAGTGACATAGGTGCTAGGCTCGGGGTGTACTTCTGACTTCCCATCCACTGGTCCAGGTTTTTCTTGAATAGGATCAGGGGCCATCGCTAATTCACATGAATTGGAAGCCTGTTCCAGAGGCAGGCAATACTCCGAGATACATATCTATCTGTCCCTCCATGTGTCCAATGTGTCCTATTTACGTCACAAGCAAAGTTTAAATCCGCAGATCAAGTAATTCTTATGTTATTTGTATTTCAGACATGCAAAAGGTCAATCAGACTGAGATCCAAGAATGCCTTACATGCCAGTTATAGATTGCCTGTCAACAGTCTGCAGGAAAGAGAGTATACAGATAGGGCTTTGAGGAAATCTGCACATGACATGCTGTTTATCCCTTTTATTCTTTATTGAGAAGCCTCTGTGGATGCTCCAGTTGTTCCATGTGCCTGGTGAGGTATCTACTGAAGGGCAATGTATTCAATGATGGTCTTGACGATGGCTGAATATAGTGGAATGATGACTTCTTTGAAACTAGATGCCACGACCTTGCTTATAAGTTGAGCAAAGTAGAATGATTTCCTTGCTACCTTAAGACACATGTTGGTTGAAAACCAGGTTGCTATCTAGATATGTACCCAAATCTCCGACTACTGGTTTAACTCTTAGGGGTGTGTTATCAATGAGGTAAGTCCCAAAGATATCTGACTTCCGAAAAGATACTATTATGTACTTCTTGGCACTGAGTTTTAAACCATGGCTCTGGCATCAGTCATTTGTCTGTGTTAGCCCTTCCTATAAGACGTGAGTGTCTTGAGGGGATTCTATGACTGCTACTAGTTTGCAACCATCTGCAAACTTGGTCTGCCAGAGGCCCTTGACATTTGCTTTGATATATTTGCTGGCAGAATTTTGTTTTCTGATCTGTGCTGAAATGTTTTTTCTCCCACCCTATTGCTATTGTGTTCTTAAAGTTGGTAAAACTGGTCTAACAACTTTTGTTTTATCTGATTGTCTCAAGGCTTGCCTTTTGTCTTGCTGGTATAAAATATTACCTTTTTGTAAATGCCTGCATATCATTGCTAGCATCTCCTTGTGTTCGGACTGACAGTGCTTCTCAAACAATCTGGAAATATACAGATGATTTTATTTTTATTTATTTTACATTTGTTGACCGGGCTAGTCTGGCTGGATACATGTCCATTTTCAGCAGAGGCCCGAGGAGAAAAGCTCCACTAAATACTAAGTACATTACATAGAAGAATCATTACTCTTAAGAAATAGCAAAAATTGGAAGTCAAAAAACCATACAGAGGGAAAGATAATTTTAAAGAGAAACAAGTTTACCATATGCAGTTCATTTACTGTATGCAGTTCATTACATATTAGCATTACATATTAGTAATTACTTATTAGTAATTATACATAAATTATGCATAGTAGATTAGAACAGTTAAAAGAGGGGAAAAAGAGACAGGTAGAGATAAGAAGTGTGTAAGAGAAAAGGTTAGTCAGGTGTACTGCAGGAACAAAGCCAATGGTTTAGGTAGTAAAGTTTGATTTTCTGTTTGAATTGAGGCAGGGATGTAGTCAAGGTTATGTCACTAGGTAAGAGATTCCAACTTCTTCCTATAGTGTTAGTGAATAGAGAACCACCTGCTGTATTGTTTACCTTTATAGATTTTGTCATGAGTTTACTAGAGGCGAAGTGAGTTGAGATTGTTGTAAGGGATTAGAAGTTGAGAGAGTATAGGGGTGTTGTCAGGAAGGTGTAATATGTTGTGGGCTATAGTGAGTTGAGGGATTATTAGGTAGTTTTGAAATTGAGCCAGCCAAGTTGTTTTAGGTTTGTACAATGGTGGGTCCTAAAGGGGTTACCAGTGGCGAGCTATGTTGTTATAGCAAGTTGCAAGTTTATTGAGATTGTTTTTCTTAAGGTTTGTATAAATGGAAGCATATAGGAGAGTAGATAGGAGATGAGATTGTGCAATTTTGGTTCTAGTTGCTGGGGTTAGAAAAGGTTTGATGCGATATAGGGATCCAATTTTCCTGTTAACAATCTTTATGGTGTTGTTAATGTGCTGATCGAAGGAAAGATTATTGTCAATGGTTATCCCTAAGAGTTTAGTGGTTGGTTCAGGTGAGATGATAGTGCCATTATTTGAAGAAATGGCAAAGTTTAAAGGAGGGGACCAAGTGGTGGGGGAGAAGAGGAGGAGTTTAGTTTTTTTGGCATTTAGTAGGAGAAACCGTTTAGAAAACCAATTTTCAACTGTGTTAAAGGTCTTTTGGGTCAATGAGGTCAGTTCAGAAGAGGAAGGGGCTGTGCAGATAAGGGTAGAATCATCTGCATATTGTATGCAGGTAGCTTGTGGGATAGCAGTCTGAAGGTCGTTAATAAAGAGGGAGAACAGGAGTGGACCCAGAATGGAGCCCTGGGGAACTCCGATGGAAATAGGCAAGAGTGAAGAGATATGGTGCTTGTTGTCTGTTGCTAAGATAGGATTTAAACCAATTAGTTGCTAGTTTATCACAAGGAGAGATTCAAGAATGTGAATTAAGAGTGAGTGGTTGACCATGTCGAAAGCTTTAGAGATCAATGAATGTTGTTGTTTCGATTTTTGTTGATAGTATCTACAAAGGATAGAAGGGCAGAGGTGGTACTATGGTGGGGTCTGAAACCATGCTGGCAGTTTGCTATTATGCTGTGAAGAGAGAGATAGTGTACAAGTTGTTGATGAATACATTTTTCCATGATCTTTGCTAGGGGTGAGAGAAGGGCAATTGGTCTAAAGTTGGAAAGGTCAAGGGAGTTACCTCCTTTATGCAGTGGGATAATATAGGATACTTTCCAGATATCAGGGATGGTTCCTTCTTGGATAGTTCTGTTGATAAGTAAGGATATAGGATATGCAATTTCTTTGGCAGCTTTCTGAAGGAACAGAGAAGGAGCTTGTCAGCAGAAGGGGTACAGGGTTTCAGTTTTGAATGAGTTTATAGATGAAAGAGGTAGATATAGGTTTTAGAGAGAAGTTGAAAGAGGAGGTAGTTATGGTAGTTGGTATATGAGAGTTGTTAGGGTTCATTTGTTTGGCTAAGGATTGAATAGTTTCAGAGAAAAAAGAGTTGAAGACATTAGCAGTCTGGAGAGGGTTTCTGGGTCAGCATTTAGGGGAAGGAGTTTTAGCAGTCCCTGGGAGAGAAGTCTATTTACTGAGGACCAGAACTGTTTGGAGTTGTTAATATGAGTTTCCTGAAGTTTACAGTACAAGTTTTTCTTGTCAGAGATTATTGATTTTTTTGCAAGGTTTCTGAGCTGGCGGAAATTAACTAAATCAGGGTTTGTCTATCACATCTCCATTTTGTCCATGCTTTGTTTCTAGCATGCATAAGTTTTTTAGTATTGGAGGTCAGCCATGGGGCAGGTTTGGTCTTAATTCTAATAGCATGTGTATCAAGTATGGATAAGAATGTAGTATTAAAAATAATACTGCTTCCTCCAGGGAAGTGATTTTAAACAATTCCATTTACATGCTCTCAGATCAGCTTTAAAGAGGTCTATGTTAAAATGCTTTTGAGATCGAATTAGTCTTGTATTTGGGAGGTTAACATATCCTGATTTTAGTCTAGTAATGTAGGTTAGGGCTGATGTCATCTGGCAAAGTACCTACTTTATATTGTTTGTTAACTTTATTTGTGAGTATCCAGTCTAGTATACTCTCTTTCTTACTGGGCTTATTGACTCTTGTAGTTGAGGTAATAGTTTGTGAGAAACCATGTAGGTTAATATGACAGCAGGCATTGTCATTATTAATAGAGTTCCAGTCTATGTAGCCGTCGCCAAGAATTATGGTTTCTTGGGGTAGGTGGTAGAAACCCAACTTAGAAAGTCTTCTAATATTGGGATGTTATTACCTGGGGGAAGATACAAACAAATAATGTAAATAGATTTTTTGGTATTAAGTTGGAGTTTAATAATGATAGCTTCTGTTTTGCTATTTTGGTTTGGGCATGCTGGTTGAGTAGTGATGTTAAGTTGATTTTTGAAAAGTATTGCTACTCCACCACTGTCTTACTATGTTATAACCTTGAGGAATAATCTCTGAGTCTTTAGTGCCTGTGTTTAGCCAGGTTTCAGAGAGGCAGAGAATGTCAAATGAGTGGGTATCTAAGAGGGCATGGATGAAGGGTATTTTCTTATTTATGCTTTGGATGTTAAGGTGCCCTATAAGGAAGTTATTATTGAGGTTAGGTGAGTGGTTATGGGGAGGTGGTGAATTAGGGCCAGGGTTTGGGTGGATGTCTCCATCTTGTAGGGTAGGATTAACTAGTTTAGTTAAGTAGTTCCTCTTTTGACTTGTTAGGGTTTTGGTTATTGTGTTAGATAGTATGGGGTAGGTAAGGTGATGTTGCCTGTGGTATTTAGGTAGATGATAGCTAAGGGTGGAATTAACATTAGGAAAGTGAGTATAGTAGAAGTGTGTGTTTGTGAGGAGATAAGATAGTTGTTAAGTGAAATTTCAAAAAGGTGAGATGGTGCGTTGAGATAAGGGTAGTTATGATTAAGACTGATAGTAAAGGCATAGTTTGTGTGTAGGAGTCATGATTTAGAATTTGAGAAGTGAGGAAGCAGAGAGGAAAGTATAAGGGGAGAGATATGAGGGTAGAAAGAAATAGGGGTAGTAACTTAATTTAAAGCAGATGGTAAGTAGGAATAGGTTCTATAGGGAATAGAGAAAGGAGGCTAGAGAGGAAAGAGGATGTATAAGGAGAAGTGTAGGTAATGGAGAGGTAATAGTACTAGTAAGGTCTTAGGGCTAAGAAAGAGAAGGAGTGTATGGGGTGTGTAGAGGCTAGACAACAATTTGGCGGAAGGAGAGGAATAGGCCAGGAGGGATAGGGGTGTGGCTAAGGAGCTATAAGAGTAGGACCCTGGGGTGGGTGGTGGGGGGGGGGGGGGGGGAGGAGGAGCGGAGTGAGGGAAGGGCCGGAGCGGTGGAGCCAAAGAAGAGAGGTAGAGTGGAAAACAATCAGTAAGATGCTGATAGGACAGGTAAGTAATCCGAGGACATAGAGGATTGCTAGGAGAGTGAGGACTAAGTTGGGCAAGGCTGAGACAGGCAGAGAAAGGAAAAGGGTGGAAAACACAAAAGGGTAGCAGAATAGAGGGAAATATAGGACTTAGTATGTGGAAAGAAAAGTCTGCAAGGATAAGCAATTGAGGTAGTAGGGAGCCACCTAGTGGACTCAGCAGGTAATTGCTACCAGGGCTATTGACTGGGCTAGTGGACGTGGAGAGAGTCAGAGAACTGTAGTTACTAATGGTTGCTGGTGATCAGGGGAAGGGAGAAGCTAAGGTTGGCTGCTGGCAGAACTTGCTTAGAGATTAACAATAGCTGAGGGTTAGAAAAGCTTACACAATGTTGAGAAACCTTGAAGAGCTGAAGGACATACTTTCAAAAATGTTAAGATTTGGTCCCTAGGTAGGGTATGTGGCGGGAGACTTAGGTAGGGTACTCAATCCCAGACCTACAGGTGGTCACTAGGCAGAAGAGTTTCTTGCGTCTTTATGGGAAGAGGCGTTTTCCAAAAATGTTAAGATTTGGTCCCTAGGTAGGGTATGTGGCGGGAGACTTAGGTAGGGTACTCAATCCCAGACCTACAGGTGGTCACTAGGCAGAAGAGACAATGTTGAGAAACCTTGAAGAGCTGAAGGACATACTTTCTTGCGTCTTTATGGGAAGAGGCGTTTTCCAAAAATGTTAAGATTTGGTCCCTAGGTAGGGTATGTGGCGGGAGACTTAGGTAGGTACTCAATCCCAGACCTACAGGTGGTCACTAGGCAGAAGAGTTTCTTGCGTCTTTATGGGAAAAAATGTTAAGATTTGGTCCCTAGGTAGGGTATGTGGTGAGAGACTTAGGTAGGGTACTCAATCCCAGACCTACAGGTGGTCACTAGGCAGAAGAGACAATGTTGAGAAACCTTGAAGAGCTGAAGGACATACTTTCTTGCGTCTTTATGGGAAGAGGCGTTTTCCAAAAATGTTAAGATTTGGTCCCTAGGTAGGGTATGTGGCGGGAGACTTAGGTAGGGTACTCAATCCCAGACCTACAGGTGGTCACTAGGCAGAAGAGACTTTTTCAGTCTCCAGAGGCAGGAACGCACAGCAGCCAGGGTGAACTAAGTATATTTTTGTAACTTTAACTGTTTAGAGTTCTGCACTGTCTTTATTTTTACTTGACTGAATTATTTATATATTTGCTGGCAGAATTTTGTCTTCTGATCTGTGCTAAAACTTTTTTCTACCACCCTCCCACCCTATTGCTGTTGTGTTCTTAGCTATATCATTGCTAGAATCTCCTTGTGTTCTGACTGAGAGTGCTTCTCAAACAATATGGAAATACAGAGCTGATATTTTTGTCACTTTAACCGTTCAGAGTTCTGCACTGTCTTTATTTTTGCTTGACTGCATTAGTTATATATCTGCTGGCAGAATTTTGTTTTTTGATCTGTGCTGAAACTTTTTTTTCTCCTACCTTCCCATCCTATTGCTGTTGTGTTCTTAAAGTTGGTGGCTTTTGCAGTTGCCTGCCCCTACTGTAAATCTGATCTGGGACACTCCTCCCAGTCCCATCTCTTTAGCTCATTCTACCTAATACAGAGATCACTTGGGAAGGCCAAGCCCCTTAGTCCCTTAACCTTGAATTATCCTCTGTTCCTGCTCTCTTCCTTTTTACTTTATATAAAACAAAAATGACACTTTATTCAGCTGCTTATATTTTTCTAATTTGTGTTTCTTCCTACTACAGTATTACTTCACCTTGCTTTGCTTTATTCTGCTACTTACTGCCTGATCTCCTGCTACTTGCTGCCTGTTCTCTAAAGTGTTCAACTGCATCTTTTCTGTTGCATTTATTACTGCTTGTTTATAGCCTTTCTAAATTGTTTAGTGTTATTCTTAAGTGTTATTCTAAGCTCTTAGTTTTGGTTTAAGCACTTCGGCTTTATGTCCACCCCTTAGCTCTCCCTGTCCTTTCTCCCCCAGATTCTGACAAATATGGATGGACAATTTCCTACAGTTTCTCTGTCAGTCTGGTTGACATGGACATCCTGAGACAGTGTAGCAACTGCCTCATGTACACGGACAACCGTCTACTACTACCACCACCTAGGAACACAATTTGTGGGAGATGCAAACTACATTAGGAACCCAGAGTCCAGGCTCTCTCCCCCTCAAGCCAGTATATCTGGTACCAAAAAGGTTGTCAACAAAATCGCTACACCTCAAACACCACCCACACCTACACAACACACACCAACATATGCGAAGGTCCTCCACATAAACATACCCAAACAAAGGAGACCTCTGAGGCAAAAACACATGCGATCTCCATACCCCTCTAAATTACATACCATGCATAGTCCACACACCTGTGCCTTACAGCCACTAAGGCTTCACCATAAACCCAACATATTAGTCATAGGAGACTCCATTGTGAGACACACAGATGTGCCTCTCACCAGGCTGGATAAGGAGAAAGTCACGGTTAGTTGTCTGTTAGGTGCCAGAATCCACCATATCACATAAGCACTCAAGTCTCTCAACAACATGTACTGTTATGACCCTGTTATAGTCCATGTTGGCGTGAATGACTTGAGTCTTACCTCTCTGGACTATATGAAGAGAGACATGATTGAGCTCACTGATAATGTATCCCAGGCAGGTATGTCCCTAGCCTTAAGCAGCATTCTGTCGTCACCCAGAAAGATGCCTCAATACAAATAGAAAATAATTGACTTTAACAATTGGCTTAGTTTCTTGTATCATTCCAAGATTCCAGGGGGATCCAGTACCTGACAACCTGGGAAGATATGATCGACAGACCATGATGCTTTGCCACATATGGCCTTCATCTGTCTCACCTGGGCTTCAGGCTTCTGGCAGAGGCTCTTGCTCCCCTATAGTGCCTTTTTTAGGAAAATTGATGAGGTTAAAACTACCAACATAAAAATTTCAACAAAACACAAATTAAATGTCATGTTGCTAAATGCTAGGAGTCTAAACATGAAACTGCACTCATTGCAAGCATTCTTAACCCTGGAAAATGCTGACATCTGTGCAGTCACAGAAACCTGGTTCAAAGCTGCGGAGAGCACCCCAGCCTTACCTGGTTACTCATCCTATCATACATTCAGACCCTAAACTGTGGGCAGTAAAGCCAAAGGAGGTGGAGTTTCAATATACATTAAAGACATAACACACCTCCAGGCTGGTCAGACAGTATGACACATAGGAGATACTCCAGGTATAGTTAACCACTGATAAGACCCCTATTCAAATCATAGCTAACTACCGGCCCCCAAATCTGACTCAAGATGCCCAATCCGCTGATTTGGACCCATTCAAATCTATCAAGATTCAACCCTTTGCCCTGATCCTGGGTGACTTTAACTTCCCAAACATAGACTGGAAGAACTACTCATGCCAGAACACAAATGCCCAGAGATTCCTTGATTTTACCAATGCAAATGCCTTGGAACAGCTAGTTGATATCCCCACAAGAGGTGAAAATATCTTGGACTTGGTATTAACCAACATGAGTAACCACAGCAGCATCCCTATAGTATCATCCTCACTGGTAAGATCCAACCATAAAGCGGTCACTTTCGAAGTTGCCATCTCCCTCAACCCCCTCTAGCTAGGATCAGACATATAAACTTCTCCAAAGCTGATTACAGCCTCCTGAGGGATGGTATAAAGAGCTTCACAGCCCCACCCCTCCTCTGTAGGAACTAACACTGATATCCAAAACTACACCAAAGCACTATATGAGCATTTGTATAGATGCATGGAATCAGGAATACCTGACAGGACTACATCATCATTCACAAAGTACAGTAAACCTGTCTGGTGGACATCTGCAATAAAACTCTATAACAAAAGGAAAAAATTGCTGTCCAAGATCAAGAAGGAGCAGGTGCCCAATTGGAAGCAATGTCTCCTTAGCCTGAACAAGCAAATAAGAGCACTAGTGAAATCCTTCAAAGCAAACTTCATAGAGCCCAAATTGACCACATCTACTAGAGACAATCATAAGGCCTTCTTCACATATGTCCACAACCTCAAAGGAAGCACCCAGATCTGTTCACAACTGGTGGTCAAGGACACTGCATATACAAATGCCGTAGATATAGCAAACTTGCTGGCTGACAGATTCAGCTCTGCCCCCCCCCCCCCAACAGTAAATCAGGACATCCCCAGTACCTGCCTCATGCCCCTTATATCTAGGGAACAGGTCATCACTGCTCTCTCAAAGGCAAAACATACAGCATCCATGAAACCCAATAACATCCCAGGCTGCATCCTACATGAACCCAGGCAGGAACTTGCAGCACCATTCGACACCCTATTCAACCAAAGCCTGCATACTGGCTTCGTCCCAGCTGAGTGGAGGACTGTCACTGTCATCCCTTTACACAAAGGTGGAATGTCCACCGATCCAAAAAGTTATAGACCCATCAGCCTAACTAGCCTGATCTGCAAGGCCATGGAATGGATTTATCATGGACCTCATTAACAAGGACATTGGCAACCTCCAAACACTTTATCCCACACAGTTTGGCTTTGTCAAGGGGAGGTCATGTCTGCTAAATTTGGTCGACATCTTTGACATAGTCAGCAAAGCCATGGAGAACGGGAAGATGGTGCAACACTGCCTACCCTGACCTGGCCAAAGCCTTTGACACTATTCCCCACTCTGGCATAACAAATAAACTCTCTCAACTAGGCATCAATCCAAATGCTACCAGATGGGTAGTAAACTGGCTCACTGATAGAACCCACATAGTCGAAAAAGGGGAAGCCACCTCAAGCAGTAGACCTGTAACAAATGGCTTACGTCATGGTTCAGTCTTGGGGCCTCTGTTATTTGGGATACACTTTTCTGAGGTGCAGGACAAAACCAGTGGGCTATGGGTGACCAGGTTTACAGATGACTGCAAGCTGGGTGCTGTCATCAATTCCCCTAGTGATGTGGACATCCTCCAAGAGGGTCTCACTCAGACAAATGACTGGTGTCAGAAACATGGCCTCAAGCCAAATACCAAAAAATGTATCATCATCCCCTTTGGGGAGAGTGACGTCCCCACAAATTATCACATTAATAACAATGTCCTAAGCATGCAATCACTCGTGAGGGATTTGGGCACCCAAGTTGATACCAACCTGACTTTTGACCACCATGTTGCTTCCATTGTACAGAAAGCCTTCTACATGGCCTACCTCATAAGTAAGGGTATCTCATCCAGGGACAAGGAGATCATAACATCCCTGTATTCTTCTCTTATAAGGCACATTATTGAGTACAACACCCCTTTGAGCATGTACCTCACAAAGCAAATGCAGCAGCGGGAGAGACCACAGAAGTTCCTCACCAAGAGAATCCAGGGCCTCAAACATCTACCATACACAGATAGGCTAAAAGCCCTATCCCTCTACTCAGTTTCATACATACTCCTCAGTGGTGACCTCTGCCTGGCATACAAGGTGATCACAGACCTCACCTTGAAGGGACTGCTGCAATATCCTCAAGTCAAGCTCCACTCAAGTAACCCACAACTGCTGCCTCAACCTGGTCTGTGACATCAGCAAGACTTGTTGGTGGGACAGATTTGTGTCCCAGAGACTCCCCCATCTATGGAACAGACTCTCTCTCCACATCAAGCAGAGTACCTCTTTATCCCTTTTTAAGAGCAACCTGGATAACTGGATGGGAAACAGAAAATATACACCTGGGATTCCACCCATGTTCCTGTTGGACAGAGACATCGGGTGCTGATTTGTCTAAACATGGGCTAAACTCTTGGCTAGGCTTATAACAGCTTCAGGGCCAATAGCCTAGTAACCTCCTATGGTCCTGTGATTTCCTACAAGTACATGCCAAAAAAGAGCAGACCCAGCACAGAGTCCTGACGGATTCCATTAGTGACTGATCTCTTTGTGGAGATGGTCTGCCCTATCCTAACTTCTTGTGTCCTATTTGAGAGCCATCTGGCTATCAAGCATGTAACATGGGGATTTATGCCTATATCTCAGGTTGTTTACAATGCCCAAAAGGGGGATTGTATCAAATGCCTTAGTCAGGTCAAGTTAGGCAGTAAGTACCACTTTACTCTCATCCATTACCTTGGTGATCTCCTCAAAGAAGTCTACCAAGCTGAGTAGATATGATCTGCCTTTGACGAAACCAAACTGTGTTGTATCCAGTGTTTGAAGGTTTTCTGTGTCCTTATTAATCATTTCCATGTTAATTCTTTCCATACCTTTGCATATGAGACTAGTCAGACTAATGAATCTGTAGTTCCTGGGTTCCGTTGACATCCCATCCTTGTGCAGAAGGAAGACCACTGCAGTTCTCCATTTGTATGGCAAACATAAAGCATGTCTGGAGGCTGTGGTTAAACAGTGACTTCAGTGGTCCCAACAGTTCATGTTTCAGGCTATCCTAAGATATTATCTGGGCCGATAGATGCAGTGTTTTTGGCCTCAGACAGTGCATCTAAGACCTACTCCCTAGTGATAACTGCGGGTTTTGTTTGATGATATTTCTAAGGGAGAGGCAGGGGGAGAATGGGGTAAAACTGGAGCTGAATCAGTTGGCCAGCAGGTGACTCCATTTACAATCAGTTCTGCATGTTGCTGTGTGCTGCCTTTGAGGTTTTGAACATAGCTGAAGAAAGCCTTGCAGTTGTCCTTTGCTTGGGAGACTATCTTCACCTCAAATTTTGCTTTAGTAGACTTAATTTGTCCTCTTAGTTGTTTGCTTAGATTGATGAGTGTTTTTATCATGCTGGGCATAACACTTCCTAATCTTGGTTATGACTGCTGCCTTTTGCTGTACAACCTGTTTATGTTTTGATTCCATCAGGGTGGTTTGTTTTTTGGGTTAGCTCTGGGCTTATTTCTGGAAGGCACAGCTATCTCTATGCATTTACTGCCATGTCTGTACAAGGTATCTGTGAACAATTCCAAATAGGCAGCTGTGTTCTCAAGGTTTGGGGGGCTTGACATTTTGACAGGTTATCACTTAGTACTAGAAAGGTTGCTTTAGAATATATCCTAAATGTTACAGGATTATCTGGGGTCATAGAAGTGATTTTTTATAGTTTTGTGGTGTAACCTTTCCAGACAGGAAACTACTCTGTTGGGGGGGGGGGGTACAGCATTCTCCCATGTTTGTGAGTACTAAGTCAAGTATGTATGCACACCTAGTGCACCTATGGAATACATGGTACAAGATGTTTGTGTTTACAAAGTCCAGGAATCTCTGGGCCTACACTTCTGGGGTCATGCAAGTATCCCTTTTTCTAGTCTGGTAGTTGAAGTCACTCATGAATATGGTATTGGGTTGAATGGTGAAGGCTTCCAGTAAGTCCAAGTATGAGTTATGGGTTTCTTGGGTTATAGAGGGTGATCTAAAACTTGCAAGGATATGACAGCAAAATGGTTCACACTTTTTACCTTGACTTGGCCAAGGCATCTGACACAATACCCCTCTCAAGTATTGTTGATAAACTCAAGAGGTTAGTTATAAACCCTTATGTCACCCAGTAGATAGCCATCAGGCTCACAGACAGGACCCAGGAGGTCATAACTGGGGAGTCCACTTCTACAAAGAAGCCAGTCACAAGCAGAGCCCCTCAGGGATCAGTCTTGCGGGCGCTACTTTTTAGCATTTACTTTAACATTTGGCATTTACTTCTCTGAAGTCAAGGCAAATGTCAAGGGCCTCTGCTTAACCAAATTTGCAGATGACTTAGGAATTGGGAGCAGTCATAGAATCTCCCACAGACACTAACTTTATCCAGGAAGAGCTGACACAAATAGCTTGAACTAAATGCCAAGAAATGCATATCAGTATTCTTTGAGAAATCATCCACCCTTTCTATTAAGTTCATAGGTTCATAGGTAGGTACTAGGCCATCTGCCCAAAGGCATTTATAAGCCTAGCCAGAATGTGTTGGCTTTTGCCGCCCCCTTAGATTAGTTCCCCATGCCTCTGTCCAGCAGAGCCATTGAAGTGATCCCTGGGATAAACTTTCTGTTTCCCATCCACTCGTTAAGGTTTCTCTTGAAGAGGGTTAGTGAGGAGCTCTGCCTAATGTAGATTGGAATCTTGTTCCAGAGCATGGGAAGTCTCTGGGACAGGAATCTATCCCTCCAGCACGTCATATTTATTGTTGTGGTGAGGTTTAGATCCCTGGAGCATGTGGCTTGAGGGGATATGGTTTTCTTTAGGTGGAGCATGTCCATCAATTCTGGGTTGGACATGGCGTTGTATGTCAGGCAGAGATCACCTATGAGTAGGCGGTACGCAACCGAGTACAGCTGGAGTTTCTTCAGTCGAGCTGCATAGGGCATCTGCTTGAGGCCAGTGATCCTCTTGGTGAGGAACTTCTGTGGTCTTTCCAGTTGTTGTAGGTGTTTTGTACGGTACATCCCAAATAGGGCTTTGTACACTATGAAGGGTCTGATGAGTGATGCGTAGAGGGGCCCAATGACCTCTTTCGATCTGGATGCAAACCCTTTTGTGATTAGGTGGGCCACATAGAAGGATTTTCTAACCAATTTGGCAATGTGATTATCAAAGGAGAGGTTACTATCTACTTCAGTCCCCAGATCCCTTATTACGTCTTCCGTATTTAGGGGGCTACCACCTATGGGTACTTTGTTTTTTTTCCAAAGGGGATGACTATGCACTTTTTGGTATTTAGCTTGAGGCTATGGTTTTGATACCAGGTATCTGTCTCAATGAGACCCTTCTGGAGGATGCCTGTGTCAGCCGGAGAGTCAATTATAGCCCCTAGTTTGCAGTCGTCTGCGAACTTGGTCAGCCATAGTCCTCCTGCACTTGCCTGTACCTCTGGGAAGTACATGCCAAACAGGAGGGGTCCTAGGACTGAGCCATGAGTAATGCCACTTGTAACCGGTTTAGAGTCAGACCTAGCTCCCGCAACTCTTACCATGTGGGTTCTGTCCGTGAGCCAGTTGGCAACCCATCTCGTGACGTAGGGGTTTATGTTCAGGCTGGTGAGCTTGTCTATAATACCTGAGTGGGGAATGGTGTTGGAGGCCTTTGCAAGGTCTAGGTAGGTTGTGTGGACCACTTTTCCCTCGCCTATAGCCTTGGTAACTGTCTCAATGAAGTCCACCAGGTTTAGGAGGCATGATCTGCCCTTGGCAAAGTCGAACTGGGTAGGGTCCAGTGTTTGGAGGTTTCCAATGTCTCTGTTAATGAGATCCATGATGATGGGCTCCATAGCTTTGCAGACCAAGCTAGTCAGGCTTATAGGGCGATAGTTCCCAGGGTCCGTTTGGCTCCACCTTTGTGGAGCGGAATAACCATTGCTGTGTGCCACTCTGTGGGCATGTAGCCTGTGGAGAGGCTGAGTTTAAACAGTGTGTTTAGATGAGGGGTTAGTTCATCTTTGAGCTCATGTAGGACACAGCCTGGGACACCGTCCGGCCCCATTGATGCTGTGTTTTTGGCTTTGGAGAGGGCTGTTTTAACCTGAGTGTCTGTGATTTCAGGGGCACTACATTCTTCTGGTATAGTTATGGACCCATTTGGGAGTGAGAGGGGGATGAAGTTTGCACTGAACCTTTCTGCCAGGATGTTGGCTATATCAGTCGGTTCAGTGTATTTTGTGCCATTCTGCACTAACTCCGAGCAGATCTGAGAATTGCCACTTAGATTCTTGACATAGCTAAAGACTGCCTTGTGGTTATCTTTGGAGTCCATGGCAATTTTTCTTTCGAAGCTAGCCTTGGAAGATTTTATGAGGGAACCGTAGTTTCTTGCTGATACTGATCAGAGATTTCTTCCCTTCTTGGGATTTTACTCTTTTATGTACTAGTTTCCTCCTTCTATTGTATAGCTTTTTTATGGCAGGGGTCCACCAGACTGGTTTCCTTTTCTTCGAGGAGTGAGTCTTGGTTTTGCTTGGGATAGCACATTCCATGCATTCTTGTAGGTGCCCGTAGAGTGCATTAGTAAAGGATTTTGCAGCTTGGACAGCATTATCCTTTAGCAAGGGGGCTTTGAAACTTCCCACCTCGGTCTTAAGTAATGTGAAGTTTGCTTTTGAAAAGTTTTTCACAGTGGTTTCTTTGACCGGGGGTAGTGGCGGAATGTGGATATCCAGAGTGATTAGTTTATGGTCAGATCTAACCAGCGAGGGGTTGACCTTCGGTGTGGAACACTGGTCGCCCATGTTGGTGATGACCAGGTCCAATATGTTGTCACCTCTGGTGAGAGTGTTGACAAGTTGATCCATGGCATTTGAGTTTATAAATTCTTGGAAATGTTGGGCAAGGGAGTTCGTACTTGAGTAGTTATCCCAGTTAATGTTTGGGTAATTGAAATCACCCAATATCAGGGTGTTTGGTAGGACCTTTATTTTTCCAAGAATGCGGAGTGGGGGTCCTGGGACATGGTGGGTGATCTGTAGCAAGCTATAATTTGCATAGCAGTTATGCCCGTTGTTAGTTGCACGTGGATGATCTCTGAAGCATCGGGCTGTGCCTCTAACCTGGAGGTGTGGGCATCCTTGATGAATATGGATACTCCTACGCATTTGTATTTCGGTCCAGGTTTTGTGGACGAAATGTATGGTATGAGTTGTAGCCTGGTAGTGCTGGGGTGCTCTCTGGAGCCTTTAACCAGGTTTCTGTTACTGCACATAAACTTATTTTCTCCATACTATGTGTGTTTTTTGCTGGTGCTGGTTTCATAGGTCTATGTGAGACTGGTGGTGTGATGCAAGTAATTCCCTTCTCCTCTTGACTTTCTGGTCCAGTCTTGGGTTGAGAGAGCTTAGCCTCCTGTTTGGCTGTATAACTGCATCTCTTGCATGCATTAGTGTTTGGTGGAAGGAGGAGAGGGTTGTCTGTGTACATGAGGTAATTGTAACATTGCCTCAAAATGCCCAGATTCACCAGTTGGACTGGAGAGTACACCTGAAAATGTCCTTTGGACATGCCTGGATAGGTACAGTGAACTGTTTTACTGATTGGCTGGTACGGTCAAATAGAGAGCCTTGTCCTTCTCTACAGTATAGGGGGGGGTCTAGTGCTAAGGTTTATTAGTGCTTGCTATGAGTTTTGGGCAAGTGAGAAGTGACAACACACCCCAAGAGTCAACATAGTAACTAAGGACTTGGGGACACACACAGATAGTAATCCAGCCTTTGACTTATCATGTGTATACAGTAGTGAGGAAATCATTCTGTATTGGGCAACTTATAAACAAAGGTATGAAATCTAGGTCCAAGGAAGCCATTGTTCTACTACATTCAGCATTCATCAAACCTATCATTGAGTACAATGCCCCCTTTGGTAGGCACCTAACCAGTCACTTCATACAACCGGAATGTCCAGAGGGGTTCTTCACTAAAAGAATACAGGAAGTAAGTAGCATGTCCTATGCAGACCGCCAAAAGCCTTATACCTGTATTCTGTTGCCTATAGGCTGTTGAGGGGAGATCTATGCCTGCTGGCTACAAAGCATTGTCGGACCCCACCATGATAAACCTCCTGCATATCCACAAAACAAACAGCACCAGAACTGCCTGTTCTAAAGACTTAAATCTTGTCTGTGATATAACTAAGAACAGCTGGAGAGATAATTATGTATTCCATAGACTACCAATTCTCTGAAAGAGCCTTCCCATCCATGTGAAGTAGAGTTCTTCCCTAACTCAATTCAAGTGTAACTTGAACAACTGGGGGGGAACAGGAAATTCATCCCTGGTTTGTTAATTATGTCTCCAATTGACACAGGCAGCCTGTAAATGGTTCATATCCCAACTTGTAAATGTTTAATCTCTCAAGCCCCTGCTTACACAGAAAAGTGATAAGAGTTGTTAGTTAATTATTAAAGTCTGTTTATCCAGGAGTTCCTGAACTTATTATATGAAGAACTGATTGTAGACGTTCTTGTCTTGATCGTGATAAGTTCAAGATGATAAACTTCAGTTACCGAGTGTGCAAATTCCTTCATAGTAGGAGTCCTCTGATTCTTCCAGTTCTTGGTGATGACACTTCTTGCTAATGTTAAGATACTCCATAAAAGAGGGTATTTTATTTCATGACACAAGTGGGAATAGGTGTATTAAATAAAATGAGAGAGTTGATCAGCATAAATTTATCATTAAAAACATACTGTAAGTGAGAATTCATATTATCCCAATATGTTTTAAGTTTTATACAATCGTAAAACATATGCTGCCAGTCAGCCTTAACATTTAGTATGTCTGACTAGTCTTGAGGTGAGTTTGTCATCAATATAGATTGAGACACCTCCACCTTTGGTCCCTGCAAGTGCAATTGGCTGCCTGAATGTGTAGAAAGCATTGTAGGCTTGCACTGCTAGCGTGCTTTCCATGGCTTTAAACCATGTCTCAGTAACTGCACAGATATCAACATTCACCAGGGTGAAGAGGGCCTGGACGGACTGAACTTTCTTGTTTAGGCTCCTGGCATTGAGCAGTAATACCTTTAGATTCCCTTGGGTAGGTTTAGTTATGTTGGAAGGTTTGCTAGTTTGGCATTGCATAAAAAAGGCACAATCAGGGAGGACAATGTTTTAACTAATATTTAAAAGCTTATAGGGACTGGTGCAGAACATCCTTGACAAAGCAATGTAAGTCTAACCATACCCTTCCACACTGACAAATATTGAAGCCCACTTTGAGTGACCACCAGAAACTAAGCCAATTATTGAAGTCAATCATCTTTAGTTCAAATTTTGGAATCATCCTTGGCAGAGGTAGAATGCTGCTCATTGCTATGCACATACCAGCCTGCGACACATAATTCGAGAGCTCCATAATGTCTTTGTTCATATAGTCCAGGGAAGTCTGTCTCAGGTCATTTACATCCACATGGACTACAACTCAGTCATACTGGTACTTGTGGTCTAATGAGTTGAGTGCATGGATGATTGGGAAGAGCCTGGTCTGAGATAGAGAACTGACTGTGATGTTCTCCTTACTCAGCCTGGGGGGCTGGACAACTGTATGATTAAAATAAGAAGTTATGTACTCATCATAATGTTCCATCTGAGTCGGTAGCTTCATTTGTCTGCAACCTGTCGGTCTTGGATCCGATATTGGATCCGAGCCGGCAACTTGTTTCATAGCTAATGGATCCGAGCTCCTAGCTCCTCCCCTCACCCATAATCCCCTGCCAACCCTCCATGACCTCAGATCAAGTTTGCCCCTCAATATGTACCCAAAAAGGGTATTCCAACTCACATAGATCCACTGAAGGCCAGGGGGAAGGAGGGGGGGGGATGGTTGCAGACAAATGAAGCTACCTACTCAGATGGAACGTTATGGTGAGTACATAACTTCTTAATCTGAAGTAGGGACTTCATTTGTCAGCAACCTGTGGGACAGAGTCCCCAGCTACCTGAATCTTGGGTGGCCATCATGGAAGGATACTGCGGAACACCGCAGAGCCAAAGGATGCTCTCCCTCTAGAAATCACGTCCAGTTTGTAGTGGTTAATAAAGGTATGAGATGAGGCCCAAGTGGCTGCCGAACAAATATCATCCAATGGAACTCTAGATTTGAAGGCCGCAGAAGTAGAGATGGAACGAGTGGAATGTGCGCAAACTCCTTCAGGTGCGGGTCTCCCAGAAGCTTGGTACGCTAACAGGATACATTGGGAAATCCAGCATGACAGAGAGATTTTTGATACTGCTTTCCCCAAATTAAATTTGGCAAAGGAAATGAATAGCTGGTTGGATTGCCTGTGACCAACTGTTCTATGAGTATAAAAATGCAGCTGCCTATGAACATCTAATGAGTGCAGCTTGTACTCTCCTTTATTCTGATATTTAGGAAAGAAGACCGGTAAATTTATGGATTGATTTATATTGGTTTCTGATGCTATTTTGGGAAGGAAGGAGGGATTGGTCCTGAGGTACACCCTGTCCGGATGAAAGATCAAGTAAGGAGGTTTCACAGAAAGAGCTAGAAGCTCCGAAACTCTTTTCGCTGAAGTAATGGCTACAAGGAATGCTGTTTTCCAGGACAAGTATTTGAGATCTACTGAAGCAGCAGGTTCAAAAGGTGGAGCAGTCAGGGCTTGAAGAGCTAGTGAAAGATCCCAAGGTGGTACGGCTTCTTTTGTAGGGGGTCTAAGCAAAAAGGTGCCCTTGAAAAAGGTTTTACACAATCTGGCCAACATCAAGGGCCCTGTGTCATGTCCCACATGGTAATGGGAGATGGCAGCCAATTGCACTTTGACAGTTGAGCAACTAGCACCTTCCTGAAAAAGTTCGGTTAGGAAGTCTAATATGGATGGAAGAGGAGCCGTAAAGGGATCTAGATTATGATGCTCCGCCCAGACGGAGAAACGTTTCCATTTACTGCGGTACACTTTCCTGGTGGAAGGCTTATGCGCTGCCACGAGGATGGCTTTGACTGGTGAAGAGATACCGGGAGTCCTAACTAGGAGTGGAACTGGAGCAACCAAGCTGTCAGCTTCAGATTGTCCAGATTTGGGGTCGGTAAGTCCGACGGATGGGAGATTAGATCCGGACTGGGATCCAGAATCCAAGGGGGATTCACTAGGTGAGACCACAGGTAAGGGAACCAAATTTGCCGAGGCCAGAATGGGGCAATGAGGATCATCCTGCTTCCCAACCACGAGGCTTTCTCTAAGAGCTGCAGCATCAGGGGTAGAGGAGGATAAGTAGACTGGGTGGCCAAGCATGCACCAGAGCGTTTCTTGGGGTTTTCCCTGGAGGGGGAATCAGAGCGAAGAAATTGCCACATTTGGTGTTTGAGGGAGAGGCAAAAAGATCGCAGCAGGGTTGCCCCATATTGCAAATATCTGCTTCGCTACTAGTGGGTTGAGAGACCACTCATACGGGGTAAGAAGGGTGCGGCTGAGTTTATCCGCTAGGATGTTGGCCCGCGCCGGAATGTGCATTGCAATCAGAAAGCGGTTGGTGGAAATCGCCCATTCCCACACTCTCATGGCTTCGCGGCATAGAGGGTAAGACCTGGTTCCCCCGTTTGTTGAAGTACCAGACAACCGACATGTTGTCCGACTGAATTGCATTCGTTCCTACGGGGAGAAGATTTTGAAGTGCTTGCAACGCGTACAGCACTGCTCTCATCTCCAGAACGTTGATATGCAGGGAGGTCTCTGTATCATTCCACGTGCCTTGGACGGTCCTGCCTGAATAATGCCCCCCCACACCCGAGGCAGGAGGTGTCCATGGTCACCGTGGTGAGAGGGGGAGAGGTGCAGAAGGGTCGGCCCGTATGGAGATCCGGAGCATGGAGCCACCATAATAGAGCCCTCCTGCAAGCCTTGCTGATAGCAATGGGGTGATGGAGAGGAAAAGACAGAAAGGACCATTGTACTAGAAGGGTCCACTGCAGTACCCGCATGTTCAGACGGGTGCATGGAAGGAGCGTTATCGCTGCTGCCATGGAGCCCAGCGCCCTCAGGACCAATTCCGCTGGTGGAGTCTCTGATTAGAGGATGGCCCGCACATGAAGTTGCAAATTCCGTAGTCATTCCGATGTCAGGAAGACTCGTAGATCTCTGGTGTCTATTCTGGCTCCTATGAATTCTATGACTTGTGTTGGGGCCAGAAAGGATTTGTCGGCATTGATGGTGATGCCTAACTGGGGGGCTAGGCAGAGAAAGAAATCTCTGGCTGAGCAAAGTAGATGCCTTGTTGGGGAGGTCAGGAGCCAGTCGTCCAGGTATGGACAGACCTGTATTCCCTGGAGTCTCAGGTGGGCCGCAATCACTGCTAATACCTTGGTGAGTACCCTGGGGGCTGTGGTGAGGCCAAAGGGAAGGACCCTGAACTGGTAGTGACTGGCTCCCAGCCAGAAGCGGAGGAACCTCCTGGATCGTCTGTCCATTAGAATGTGGTAGTATGCATCCTTGAGGTCTATAGAGCACATCCAATCGTTCTCCCTTAGAAGGGGAAGAATAGATTGAAGGGTGACCATTCGGAATTTTTCCTTGGTTACCGACAGGTTCAAACGGGACAGGTCTAGTATCGGTCTCAAGTCCCCTGTCTTTTCTGGCACCAAAAAGAACCTGGAGTAGAACCCTAATCTGAGCTGGTCTTAGGGGACGGGCTGGATGGATCTTTTTCTTAGCAGCTGCTGAATCTCTGCGGCTGCAGCCTCCCTCTGATCGGGTGGTACATCAGGGAGGTTCTTGAATTTGGAGACATGAAGTAATGGGATTTTCTATCCTCTGGATATAATTCGAAGCACCCAGGGGTCTGTCATGATGGACTCCCATGCCGCTAGGTGCTCCGAGAAGCGCCCCCCGACTGCCTCCAGAGTGGAGCAGTCGGGCAACCCTTCAGAGCTGCTGCGTGGGCCGGTCAGAGAAAGGTTCTCTGGACTCAAAGTTCCTCGGAGCCCCACTGCCCCTGGGGTGGCGTCCTCCCTGTCCTCCTCTGCCACGGAAGGACTGGTTGTCCAGAGCGGGTTGGGAATGTTGCAATTTCCAGAACCACATCTTCTTCTGACCCTTTTGGTTCTTCGAAAAGGACCACTGGGGAGCAGAGAAGCGGACTCCGATGGCAGACAACGTCTTCCCGTTCTTCTCGCTCTGGACAAGTGTCTCGCAAACCATTTTGCCAAACAGGGCAGAACCATCGAAAGGGGCGTTCGCAAAGGACGCTTTAAAGGGCTCCGCAAAGTCACAATGATGGAGCCAGGACTGACGTCTCATGACTAGGCCCACTCCGCTAGCTCTAGCGTCTCCCTCAGTGGCGTGGGACAATAGCCGCATAGAGGTATTTGAAATGGGTCTCAGAGTGGCCATTCGGGTGGAGTACAATTGTTTGTCCTCCGCTGACATGGACTCGGGGGGGGGGGGCAGCGTATTCTTTGATAAGATCCCGCTGCATCCTGATGACATGTGCCATATAGATCAGAGACCTTACTGAAAAGGTCGCTGAACTAAAAACTCACTTCCCTAAGTGGTCCATCGAGCGGGACTCCTTGCTCGGTGGATGGACTGAGGGGCTCTTCTGAGCTAGTTCCCTCTTCGTGGCTGCCGCCGTCAACATGGCATCTACGGGGGGACCCTTGCTCCAGTGTGACCGGTCTGTGGGGGGGCTTAGTATTCTGTCTGGGCATTTGGGGATTGGCTCCACGGTGTCCGGGTCCTTCCACGCCCTGGTGGTAATAAGGTCCACCAAGGGGTCGGCCGGAGGGGACACCCAAGAGGTAGACGGGCCTGCTTCGAATGCCTCCAGAAACACGGACTCGTCGGAGGAAGTCTTGGGGGCAGACCACCCACCTCTGATCCTCAGCATCTCCATGATGTCTCCAAAGGAGACATCCTCAGGGGGTGATCTTGGGGAGCCTTCCCCTTCATCCAAGTCCGTGTCCTCAGTTAAGGACTCAGGGGAGTCCACGTGCCTCCTCTTGCACTTGTGCTTGCGAGGCACCAGCAACATCCTGTTCCAATGGAACAACCTGGGACATTGAAGCAGGCTGTCCCTGAGGCCGGGTGATGGAAGCCTGGCCCAGCAGAGAGGGAGTGCAGGGTGGAGCCGAGACAAGGACCGGGGGTCCGGATGATCTCGACAGAGCCCTCTCCACTACATCGAAGGCTGAGGGGGAACCACTCGCCCTGGGCTCCGAGATCCGGCTCCCACTCGGATCCGATGAAGGGATCGGAGCCGGCGCCGAGACCATCTGATCCAAAGGACCAGTGCACTCCGATCTGGACGGATCCGAAGGCACACTGAATCCCTCGGATCCAAAGCTCGGGCCACGGCTCTGAGAGATCGGATCCGACAGACTCGAGGGCAGGGTCGGATCCGAAGTACCAAGTACTGTCGGCGCCAACCCGCCCCTGGCTCCGATGCTGCTCGGCTCCGAATGCTCCGAACCCAGGTAGCGGGTCAGAGAAGGAGCAATTGGAGCGAAAAATGGTGTCGAGCTCCCCCCCGAAGGGGGGGGGGGAGGCAAGAGCACTCCCATCTGCAGCTGGGCCTGGATGAATCTTCGCATCATCCGGTCCAAGTCTGCATCTGACATGCTGAAAGTTGATCTCGACGAGGCCACCAAGGCAGGCATGGAATGCCACCTCGATGACCTCGATAGAGATTGGGCCTCCTCCTTCTCGGGCCCTGGGGAGAAGCAAGGAGATCGGATCCGAGGAGGAGGAGACCTAGAAGCAGTGGAGGGAGAAGCCCGCTTAGCTGGCGTGGCCGAAGCGGAGGCTTCGGCCCGCTGTTTGTGGTGCTTCTCCCTCCTTTTCTCCCTCCTAGCCTCCCTGTCCTCTGGCGCTTTAGCGGGAGTTTGATTCCTGGCCAAAGGAAGGGGGCAGGAGTGGCAATGACCACAGCCTGTGGCAGTGCCACGGGAGCAGCGGAGGCCAGAGCCGAGTCCGGGGGCAAAAATCCCACCAGGACCAGTTTCGACCTCCACTCTTTCAGTGCCCTGGGGTTGAACGCTGCAGAAATGGTACAGCCTGAGGTGAGGTGTTCAACCCCAAGGCACCGAACGCACCGAGTGTGGCCATCATCCGGGGAGAGCTTATGGCCACACTCGGTACATTTAGAAAAAATGGCTTTGGGGCCTTAGCCATACTTTAAAGGAAAAGAAGTGCTACACAAACACACAGGCCCCAAAAACACAAACACACACACACACTCAATAACGACCAGCGAAGGGAGGGAAAACTATGTAAAAAAATTTAAAATTACAGGGAACCTGACTCTTACACACTTTTTTTTTTAATTTAATGGTAGAGAAAAGTTAACTAAAAACAGACTTAACTGACGATTTCGCTAGAGCTCAAATGAATCCAGCCATCCACAAGTGCGGCAAACTAGATCTGGGGTCGTGGAGGGTTGGCAGGGTATTATGGGTGAGGGGAGGAGCTAGGAGCTCGGATCCATTAGCTATGAAACAAGTTGCCGGCTCGGATCTGATATCGGATCCAAGACCCACAGGTTGCTGACAAATGAAGTCCCTACTTCAGATCAGTGGATAATTCATTGGTTTGCCTGATGTGTTGTGTTGGGTGATGTTTTGGTTGAGTGATTTTGGGGCTGCTGAGAATTCTTTCTAGGATGCATGTCTAGCAGGTCTTTGAGGTTTAGGAAGGTTGCTTCTAAGTGCCTTAGCATATGTTTGGACAGTACTATGTGCGCTGGGTAAAATGCTTACATTAACAACTACCTGATTGTTATTTTGAACATTTTTGTGTGAGAGTCCTGCCTCCAGTGACATTGTGTAATTACATCTCATATACTTTTTCTCTAATGTCCATATCTATCAACCTGGCAGTACATAAACTGGGAAAGTGACCGTCTATGGTGTCACATCTATTTTAGGTGACTTAAAAAAGAGTTGTACAGCAGGCTAATGTGGGTGTTGGGATGTCAGCAACTACACTTAGGCTATGTATGACTGAGTTCATGTGGCAGTGTTCCTCAGTGCACAAACAAGTTACTCTTTGTGCAACTGAGTACTGGGTAAAGTTACAGGGGAAGTTTTATTGGGAAAATGTAGTTTATAAGTGCTTGCGTCTATAGAAGGCACTACTAAATGCCACCGCACAACTAGCAGCAGAACTTATAGGGACAAAGAAATGTGACTAAACCAACTGGAAGACCATCTAGCCAATAAAACAATCTTACTTTAAGCCTCACTGTGTGCTTCCCCATTTTGACAAAATAGGCTATCTTTCTACTGCCACTAGATTTGCAGTCTTAGTCTTCTTTATGTAAAAACACACTTTAGTTATCCAAATGTGAAATGGCAGGTAGAAATAATTACAGGGTGATTCTAAGGCAGGCAAACCAACAATGAGGACCACACACGTTGAGGTGATTTCTAAGTACACTAGCCGCAGGTAGACCAAGGAAAACAAATACACTTTACAGTGATGAAATGCAGGCAACTGCAATAAAATAACTTGAGAATACAGCAGCAGTCTTCAGAAATCGTTTAGGAAAGTGGAATATTTCAATTTAAATCCTTATATTAGCCTGGATAGCACCAGATGCAAACCATCTCTGAGAACATAGGCCAGAAAGACAAACATTTGAGGTCTGTAGAACTGAGCCAACAGCAGAGCAAATGTGATGAATTTGTAGACTCACAAAAAGTGACTAAACCAACTGAAAGCCTTTTGGCCAGTGGAAAGACTACACTTTAAGCCTTCCTGTGTGTTTCCCAATGTGGACAGAGCTGTCTAACTTTCTACTGCCACTAGAATTGCAGTCCCAGTCTTCTTAATGTAAAAACACACTTTAGTTAGCCAGAAGTGAAAAGATGCCAACTAGCTACAAAAAAAGTACAGTTGTGTACATTTACCATAAATGTAGATGTTCGAGTGTATTCACTGTTGCAGTCATCACACTTGGGTTATCCTGCCAAGGGTAGCCCTCAGTCGGCCTGAATACCAGAGGCTTAGTATTTCTGAGTCGGTTGCTGTCGGTTGAAGACCCGGCTTACTCTGACCTACACCAGAGACCCTTGCTAACGGTGAGAGAGGTATATGTTTCCCTATTGGCCAGTGTGTGCCCGCCATAAAGCCCAGCAGCCCTGGGTCAATAAGCTACTGGCCAGCTGGTATCTAGTTGCCCAGCCTGGGTTACCTGGGATAGCTCTGTTGAATGAAAGCTGGACGTAAAACCAACCAATCTGCCAAATATGAACTGAAAATTGCTACACTTGATGTAGGTTCACTGGCAGGATGCAGCTTGGAAGTGGATGACATGATGATATGCAGGAGGCTAGATATCCTATATATGCCAGAGACGGGATGGGAGGGCAGTGCAGCAAAGCCACTTGGCTTGGAATCCGGACTCTACTACTCAGGAGGGGGACATGTTAGAAATGATGTAGGAATTGTGGTGAGACAGAAGCTTCAGAAGGCAGTGAGGGATATCATCAGAATCATGGCAATCAGACTCCAATGTAATGATAACACAATATTCATAATCTCAGCCTATGCCCCACAGCAGGGTTGTGATAGTGCAGAAAAGAGTGCATTCAGATCCCAGCTTCAGGACCTACTAGATAACGTAGGACAACATGAATTGGTGTTGATAATGGGTGACTTGAATTCACATATTGGGACAGACAAAACAATATATTAGGACTGCCTGGGTCCACATGGGTGGGGCAATAGAAATAAAGAAGGAGAAGCCATTCTAGACTTCTGTCTTGCAAATGGCTTGATAGCAGCCAACACATGGCTCAGAAAGAGAGACAGTCACAAGATCACATACAGGAGTAGCCAACATGCAACTCAGGTAGACTTCCTCCTAGTAAGGAAAAGGCACGGGGGTAGAATCTATGACTGTAAAATCATCCCCAGTGAAACAGTTTGGCCCACAGCATAAACCACTAGTTGCCATATTCAGCTGCAAACAGTGGTCAGAGAAGGCTCTAAGGTCAACAGAGATAGGCTATAGACCTGGAAGTTTACTGGAGAGAAAGCACAAAAGTTCAATGAATTACTCAGGGCACTGGTACCCCAAGAAAAGGAGGAAATAGGTGGAGTTCAACATGAACGGCAGTGCCTAAAAACAACATGTGTTAGAGGACTACAGAAAGAATATGTGGCTGAGCCAGGTATGGAAATAAGGTACATAAGGAAAGCTGGTGGCGGAATGCAGAAGTCCAGGAAGTCATCAAAAGAAAGGAGTGCAGGAAGAAATGGGAGATAGAAAAGACTGACCAGGCTAGAAAGGACTACTGGTTGGCTAACAAAGAAGCTAAGAAAGAAGCTGCAGTAGCAAAGAACAGGGCATCAGAGGCACTCTACCAACGTCTGGAAAGTGACTCACTAAGTAGCACAAAGAAACTATATCAGGTTGCAAGGCAAAGACAGAAATATAAAGAAGACAGTCAGACTCCCTTCATAAAGTATGTCAGCAACAACCTGCTTACCAGTCCACAGGACATCAAAGGCAGATGGAAGGAGTATTTCCGGCAGTTTTTGAATGAAGAAAACCCCCTCAGAAGCTATACTGCCCCAGAAATGGCCTATAATGATAGAAGAAGAGGAGCTCACCCTAAAAGAAGTAAGAACAGCACTAAGGAAGATGAAATCAGGGAAAACAGCAAGCTCAGATGAGGCCACAGCAGATATGATGAAGATGATGGGTGAGATAGGGGAGAAATGGCTCCTGAGGGTACTGATAGCAGTGTGGAGAGAAAGGCGTATCCCAGATGAATGCAGAATAAGCATACTCATGCCAGTGTACAAGAAGAAAGGGGACATCCACAACTGTGGACAGTACAGAGGCATCAAACTCCTATCACACTGCATGAAAGTTCTGGAGAGGGTGATTGATAAATGGCTACATAGCGTAGTAGAATGTAAGATGAGAGATGAGCAGTTCGGATTCAGATCAGGATGCAGCACAACTGACCCAATGTTTGCAGTGAAACAGATACTTAAGAAGAAGCTAGAGATAAGGAGAGAGTCCAACTGGGCATTCCTAGACTTGGAGAAAGCATATGACAAGGTCCTAAGAAAGCTGACCTGGGAAGTACTGCGGTGGTTTGAAGTCCCAGAAACACTGGTAGAATTAGTGCAGGCTATGTACAAGGACACAATGACTCAAGTACGAACAGTGTTCGGCCTTACAGAGGGGCTCCCAGTTGGAGTGGGTGTACACCAGGGTTCAGCTCTGAGCCCACTGCTGTTCATACTGGTGATGGACTACATTAGCATACAGGTTGGAGGGGGCAGATCAACAAAGTTGCTGTGTACAGACAATGTGGCATTACAGGCAGATTCTGAGCTAGAATTTCAGCAAAGGATAGGAGAATGGAATGCAAAACTGAAGTCATACGGGATGAAACTAAGCACAGATAAGACAGTGGTAATGACAGCAAACTGGAGAAATCAGAAGAAGCTGAGAACAGAGATAGATAGTGGGACAGGTAAACAGCTTCAAGTATCTAGGAGGGGTGGTTGAGGAAAAGGGAAGTCTGAATGAAGAGGTCAAAGCTAGAATCAGAGGGGCTGCAGCCAACTGGCATAGAGTTTCAGGTGTAGTCTATGACAGAAGAATGCTAAAGAAGCTGAAAAGTAAGGTGTACAAGACTATGGTGAAATCAGTACTTCTGCACAGTACAGAAACCTGAGCAGTAAAGGCAGAACAGTTGCAGAAGCTAGAGGTGATGGAAATAAGCTGCCTGAGAAGGATGGTAGGATGCACACTGTGGGACAGATGAAGAAATGAGGACATAAGAGCAGAAGTCAAAGTAGCTCCAATTGTAGAAAAGATCAAAGAGAACACGGTGGTTTGGACATATAAGCAGTACACAATATGGTGAGGAATAAGAATTACTTACCTGGGTCTGAAGAAGTTTGTGAACTATCATAAACGAAAAGCGCTTAACTTTTACTACGAGTGCCTTCTTTTTACTTTGCTCAGTAATTCTTATTCAGTCTGTTTGTGTTTGGTGTTTTTATCAATATGGTGAGGAAGATTTGGGACAGACAGGAAGAAGGTAAAAGGAAGCGAGGATGTCCAGCAAAGAGGTGGATGGATTGTGTGAAAGAAGATCTGCAACAGTCAGGCAAGTGCTGAAGAAGGCAGAAGTGTGGAACTGAATCGAGAGAGTTGGGGACAGTTGACACGATACCCCAACCCCATGTAGAAAAAAAATGGGAAAAGGGGGCTGGGTGTTGATGAAATATATAAATATTCAAATCTGTTTACACATATTCATAATTTTCTTTACAATCATACAAAATTTTCATTCCCATTAGACCTTCACTTCTTTTTCCATAACCACCTTCTTTTTACTTTGCTCAGTAATTCTTATTCAGTCTGTTTGTTTGGTGTTTTTATCAATATGGTGAGGAAGATTTGGGACAGACAGGAAGAAGGTAAAAGGAAGCGAGGATGTCCAGCAAAGAGGTGGATGGATTGTGTGAAAGAAGATCTGCGACAGTCAGGCAAGTGCTGAAGAAGGCAGAAGTGTGGAACTGAATCGAGAGAGTTGGGGACAGTTGACACGATACCCCGACCCCATGTAGAAAAAAAATGGGAAAAGGGGGCTGGGTGTTGATGAAATATATAAATATTCAAATCTGTTTACACATATTCATAATTTTCTTTACAATCATACAAAATTTTCATTCCCATTAGACCTTCACTCCTTTTTCCATAACCACCATCAGATTTTACTTAATATTGTTGCTAAAATCTGTTTACCATTAAACACAATTTAATTTATTCTTTCATTCCATATAGCCCATACAACATAACTTAACTTTTTATCTGTTCTTTTAACATATTCTTTACGTCCATTCTTATAACATCCATATTTAATCATATGCATGTTTACTTTATCCACTTCTTTTATCTTTGAAAAAAAATCTTCTTTACATAGCTTCCCCATAACTTTTTTTACTCTTTTACATTTCAAAAACATATGCTCCATATTTTTTTTCTTCTTGACAATGTAAACATATTCTATTACTTTTCTTTTAATATGGCAAATTTCCTTTTACTGGCAATTTATTTATTACCAGTCTCCCAAAAATGTATTGACATTCTACTTTCTGATGTCACCATTTGCTTCTTATTTCTATAGCTTTAATTTTTTTCATCTGTTAGGTTTTCCCATGGTTTTACATAGTATCGTTTTATCATTACATTTCCATCTTTTTCTATAACATTAATTTTTATTTTCCACAAAAATATTTTTTCTTGGTAACATTTTATTTTTACATTAATACACTCTTTTTTTACCATACCCCAACATTTATCATACTTGTATTTATACAGTTTTACTACTAATCTCTCATCTTTTTTCATTTATCCACTTTAAAACTTTGTACAAATTTAATGAAGCAGCATATACTGCTGTGCTAATTAACTCTAAACCTCCTCCTACTTTATTTACATACAAAACTTCTCTGTTTACTGGATTTAATCTAGAACCCAGTATAAAAGAGAAAAAAAATGCAATAATTCCTTTTCAAATACTGTTGGGAGCATAAATACACTTGCTAAGTACTCTAGTTTGCCCATCAGTACTGAATATATCAAATACGCTTTATTCTGAATGATAATTTATATGTTCTCCAAGAAAAAGGCAGGTTTGTTTTATTTCTTCTATTGTTTTTTTCCCCACTGAATTCTACTTACATCTTTTTTCCCAAATTTTATACCTAACACAGAAGTTTTACCCACTGTAAAATATATACCCTCTATCTTTACTACATCACCTAAACCTTTACTTTTTTCTCTATTTAAAGCCATCCCTATCACCTCTAGCACTCATTTGTGCAAATTATTACTTATTTTATCTGTCTTACACCACACTTTATGTGCACCTCTTGGCTTATCCAACCATTTACAAGTATTTATGCTTTACTATTACTATACACTGACATACATAATTTCCTAACTTTCTCACGTGTAGTCTTTCATTATTACCCATAAGATTTCATGTCCAATTCTGTCAAATGCCTTATTAAAGTCTCCTATCAAGATTTTTGCTTTCATAATATAATCCACAACTTCTCTATCATTAATAATTCTTAGCAACCCTTCCTCTTTGTACTATATTTACTATCTTCCATAATATTTTCCATTTTAGTTTCAAATCTCTTTTGTATTATTTTCATAAAGATTGTATAAACATTATTATTATTCAGTAGTCTCCAGTTTAACTGTCTTCTATCTTCTTTCTGCAATAAAAATGTAAGTATTCCACTATATAATTCTTTATATATAAAACTTCCACTTAACCATTCGTTCAAAATCTTAAAAATATTTTCTGCCAATCTCTTAAATATTTATACATTTCATACCCTACTCCACCTGGCCCTGCAGCCAAATCTATATTTACTTGCCCTAATACTTTATCTAGCTCAATTAAAGAAATCTCCTTTTCCAGCTCTTTTGTTCTCTTTTCTGTTAACTTTTTTACTTTCCATGTTTTATTCACTACATTCTTTTTTCCTTGAAAGTTTCTTGTACATATTGCACTACAGTATTCATAATCTTTTCTTGAGTTCCTTCTATTTCTCCTTTTATATTTTTTATTTCTCTCATTACACTACTATTTTTCTTTACTAATCTACTTAAGTAACTTGATACTTCTCTTTTTCTTTGTAAAAAATATATTTGCTTGGATACCCTTCAAAAGCTCGAAGTTTCAAAACTTCGAATTTCAAATGGCCGAGACCATAAGATTGAAATTTTAAAACTTTAAACATTTTGAATGGAGATCACTGTGCAGCACAGAATGGGATATTTACCATTTTCCTCACTGTACTGTAATTTCAGAGTTGGTATATTTATTTAACAGGGGGGGTGGGGGTGCAGGGGGGCTTACCCCCCCCCCTGCAAAAACATATATTTTTTTATTTTGCTTTCAAAGTTTCAAAACATCAGTCTTCTGGTCTCAGCCATTTAAGGTCTATGTTTTGAAATGTCAAGCTTTAGAAGTAGATCACTTTCCTTATGTAACAATTCTTGTATTTTTTCTTGACTTTTTTTCATATAATTTGTTTTCTTTGTTAGAATACTTTCTATCATTATGTTCTAAATCTTCCAATGTATTGTTATATGTTCTTTTATATTTTTTAATTTCTCTACTTTTCTCACATCATATTGCCATTGTGGAAAAAAAAAAAGTAATGTACTTACCATAATGTTCCATCTATGCTTATTTTCATTCCCTCTCGACTGATGGGTTTGGGTCTGAGTCATTGAATCCAACTCGGCCACTGTAAAAGCTTCTCCCTTACCCACAATGCATCCTCCCTATTACCTCAGATCTTGCTTATAGACATACTCTTACAACTTTATACATATATGTGTATAATTTAGACAGAAAGAGACAGAGAAAAAAGAGGCAATGCCACATATGGAGTTGGTTATGTTGGAAAGCTAAAACCAGGCTGTTATATCCCCTCACTTTTCTAAAATAACCCTAAAAAAGGTTGGGGGTTGGTGGGAGGAGAGTCGAGGGGGAATTAAAATAGACAAGACAGATGGAACATTATGGTAAATACATAACTTTTTAATTTGATGTTGTCACTTTTCATTCCATCCTTGACTGATGGGACAGAATCCCCAGCTACTTAGAACTCTGGGTAGAATCAAGGAATTATATTTCTGAGCACCATTGAACCAAAGGATGCCCTACCTCTGGACACCAGATGCAACTTGTAATGAGATACAAAATTATGAGGGGAAGCCCAAGATGCCGCTGAACAAATATCATCCATGGAAGTTCTTGAGTGGAAAACTGAAGACGTAGCTACAGCTCTGGTAGAATGAGCCTGTACCTTGTAAGGCAAATTAATTCCTGACTTGTTATAAATAAAGGAAACACAGCCAGCAAGCTATTTAGCTAAGGTGGCTTTAGATAAAGGTGTGCCCAATTTCAAGTCAGCAAAAAATACAAACAATTGATCAGTCCTTCTGACATCTTTTGTTCCATGAAGATAGAAATGTAATTGTCTATGCACATCTAGCAAATGCAACAAGTATTATCCTTTGTTGGAATAGTTCAGGAAGAAGACCGGTAGATTAATACATTGATTAATGTTGACATGTGATACTACATTGGGCAAAAAAGAAGCACTGGTTCGTAAGAAGACGCTGTCCTCATGGAAAACGAGACACAGAGGTTTCAGCCGCAATGCCCAAATTTTCGAAATTCGTCTGGTGGAAGTGATGGCTGCTGTGGTGTGGGATCTTTTAAAGGGAGTTTAAGAAGAAGTGTGCCATGCAAAAAGGCTTTACATAGTTTATGAGATGCTAGTGAACGGCCATTAAATACAAAGTGGAAATTAGAAATGGCTGCCAACTGGATTCTATTGGTGAAGAACTGGCCTATTGGTTGAATAGTAGTGTCAAGAGCTCCAGCATATGACTAACTGGGGACGAGAGAGGGTCTACATGCTTTTGAAGAGCCCAGTATACAAATCTTTTCCACTTACTAGTGTAAAGTTTCCTAGTGGATGGCTTAAGGGAAGACAACAAGATGGGATGAACAGGGGAAGAGAACATTGACTGGCTATTATTGGAATTGGAGAAACCAAGCTCTCAGCTTGAGGTTCAGAAGTCCAGATGTGTCATGCCTGTTGGGTGAAACAGGAGGTCTGGAACTGGGTCCAGAATCCAAGGTTGATGAACTTAGTGAGGCCACAGGAAGGGAAACCAGATCTATCAAGGCCAAAAGGGGGCAATGAGGATGACTTTGGTCTTCAACCTGGTAGCTCTCTGAAGGAACTTCAGAATTAAGGGAATTGGGGGATATGTGTAAAGTAATCTGGGGGGGCCAATTGTAGAGAACAGCATTCCTTGATGACTCCCCCTGTGGGGGGATTAGGGCAAAATATTTGCTGCAATTGCTGTTTAGGGGAGATGCAAAGAGATTGCAGGAAGGCTGTCTCCATTTGTGGAATATTTGTTCTGCCACCTTCCGGTTGAGGGACCATTCATGAAGTAACATTATGCATCTGCACAGCTTGTCTGCTAGCACATTGAATTTCCCCAGAATATGTGTTGCCAAGAGAAAACAGTTGGAAGATATCGCCCATTGTCACACCCTCAGTGCTTCTCAATATAGGGGGTATGATCTGGTTCTTCCTTGTTTGTTGATGTACCAAATCACTGGAATATTGTCTGTTTGAATTACAATCATTCCTGATTGGAGAGCATCCTGAAAGGCTTGCAATGCTAAAAGCACTGCTCTCAACTCCAGTACGTTGATATGAAAATCTGCCTCTTCGGGGGACCACATGCCTTGGACTGTCTTTCCAGGTAATACTCCACCCCCAGCTGGGAAACACCATGGTCACTATAGCTTTGGGCTGCAAGAGGAAAAAAGGACGACCCTGTAGTAACTGATTTGACTGGATCCACCACATCAGATTTTTCTAGCAAAAGCTGGTAATCTGTATTGGAGCGGGCAAGAGTAGTTGAAGAATCAACCACTGAGATGCCAACATCCACTGGAGAATTCTCATGTGAAACCTGGCTAGCGGAACAAGGGTTATTGCTACCACCATTGATCCTAGAGCTTGTAGGACCAGGTGAGCCAAGATCATGGTACTGCAAAGTATCTTGTTGACTTGTGACCGTAAAGTTTGAACTTTGGGAAGGGGAAGAGTGGCTATTGTTGATCTCGTGCCTAGTAGCACTCCTGTGAATTCTAAAGTTTCATTTGGCTCTAGATTTGACATCTCGAAATTTATGGCTATTCCCAATCTTGTGCAAGCATGGATGATCACTTATCTTGCCATAATTAGATGATGCCTGGTCAGAGAGGTAATGATTCAGTCATCTAAGTATGGAAATACATGAAATCCTTGCAGTATCAAGTGAGCTGCTACCACTGCCATGCATTTGGTGAACACCATGGGGGCTGTGGTGAGGCCAAAGGGCAGTGCTTTGAATTGATAATGACTGGCTCCTAGCGGGAAGCATAAGAATTTCCAGGTCCGCCTGTTTATTCTAATATGATAGTACTCATCCTGGAGATCTACTGAGCATATCCAGTCATCCTTTTTCAAAAATGGAAGAATGGACTGAACCATGACCATATGGAACTTTGTCTTTCGAACAAATATGTTTAGATTGCTGAGATTCAGAACTGGTCTTCAGTCCCCCATTTTCTTTGGTACTAAAAAGAATCATGAGTAAGTTCCGGATCCTTTCTGGTCTGGAGGGACCTCATGGATGACTATTTTGTTTAGCAGCTTTTATATGTTAATGGCTGCTTGATCCCTCTGATTGGGTGGAACATTGGGGATTTTCCTGGAAATTGGGGGAGGAAGGGAAAATGGAATTATATATCCTCTGGATATGATCTTCTGCCCCCAACTATCTTATATTATCTCTAGTCAGGCTCTCTGGTGCAGGGACAAATGACCCCCTGATTGCCTCCATAGGGGACAACTGGGCCTCCATTCAGGAGCACTAGAAAGGCTTGCCAAAGAATGGTTCTCGGGACCCTTGATGTTGCGGGACTCCTCTGCTGCGTGGGTAGCATCTACCATTTGTGTTTCCCTCTCTGCCTCTCGGGGCAGACCCTCCACATGTCGCTGAACAGATCCTTGTGATTTCTTGAACCACATCTTTCCACCTCCCCAATGATTCCTTGAGAAGGATCTTTGAGGGGGTGGAAAAACACGCCCACTGCAGAAAGAGTCTTTCCATTTTTTCCACACCTGGACAACGTATCTTTTATTTTGGGGCCAATGAGAGACATGTCGTCAAAGGGAGCACTGATGAACCTAGGCTTAAAAGTATCCATGAAGTCACATAACTACATCTGAGTGAGTCTTCTGATGGCTATGCCTGAACCCACTGCCCTTGAGGTTCCTTCTGCCACAATGAAAATAAGCCTCTTTGACAAGTTCGACATTGATTGAAGGATCGATAGATGTGAGGTGACGGAGTCCTTCACCTCCTCAAGGCATGGTTCCTGCAAGGGTATCCAAGAGTTCCTTTATCAGATCCTTTTATAATCTGGTGAAATGTGCCAGCTAGTTCAGACACATAGCATCAACAAGGGGGCCCTTGGACCAGAATTGTTTGTCTTCTGGAGTGGTCATAATTTTATCAGGCTTCCTTGATATGGGCTCAATGGAGTCAGGCTCCTTCCATGCCTGCCAGGAGTCTAATTTGAGGAGCTTGTCAGCAGGTGGAAGGTTTTGATACCAGCTCTCCATGTGGGAGGATTAGTTGAGACTCCTGATGCAGAGACGGGGAAGACATGGAACTGAAGGGGATAGGACCCGTCTGGGTCATGGAAGCTGACAGGGTGCTCTCCAAAGTCCTAAAGGCTGACCTAAGTCTGAAAGAATGGTTTTCTGATCCTTGGCCTTTCCCTGCTCTGAAGAAAGTTGCTCTGAGGCCAAAGTCTGAGCCAAACTAACCTTTGCCAAAACTCCAAGGTGTAGAGATGGCTTCGAAGCCCTCGGAGTCAACTGACACACCTTGGATCCAACAGGTTACAACTGGCTCTGAGAGCTCTCTGGATCTGATAGCACAGAGGAGTTCAAGGAAAACTTCACATCCAAGGATACAGCGATCTTCGGACCTGAAGAAGACGGGCCTAGACAACTCAGATCCAAGTGCTGCAAACCCATGGAGGGAGTCAGAGAAGGAAGACTTTGAGGTGGAGTCTTGGATATGTGAGCTTCCTGACCCGAAGGGGTAGGAGCAGAAGCAACAACTGGGAGGCTCAGCTCCGACAGTATATGTCTCCTTACTCAATCCTCATCTTCTACAGTGAGGCTCCTAGAAGAGCAAAAGGACTGCTTGGAAGGAGATTCTGGTCTACAAAGAAAAGGAGAAGGCACTCTCAACAGGACAGGGTCCACAGATGGAGAGTAACATGTTCTAGGAAGTATGTCCAGTATTCTAGGAGGATCCACTGTCTTTGGAGACAATGAATACTTTGTTTTCGGAGGCTTCGGATCCAAAGAAACTGTCTGATCCGAAGACGTACTTTTTACCTTTGGTCCGAGGGGGGTCGGATCCGATAATTACATTTTCTTTTTCTTGGATGAATCCATAGAAACTGTTGATCCGAAGAAGGCTTTTTTGAAGTTTTCTCTGCAGTCTTAGAGGAAACAGAAGAAGAGCTCAGAGATGATTGAGACAACTTTTTGGATGCCTCTCCAGAGATGTCATCATCAAAAGAAGATGGTAAAAGACCCTTCAAGATTAATTTATTCTTGCTTTCTAATAACGCTTGGGGATTGAAGCCATGACATACTGCACAACTCTCTTGCACATGGAGGGGACCAAGGTAGTAGACACAAAGGGTGTGCAAGTCAGAGAAGAGAATCTTTTGTCTGCACTTCTCACACATTTTAAAACCTGCAGGTGTTTTTTCTTTTTCATCCATGTTATGACAACGGAACTGCACAGAATAAACAATACCACAAAAAAGGTAATGACAAAACTGAAGGGAAGACAACTAACATGATTTTTTTTAAATAAGAAAGAGAGGAAAAGGGGGCTACCTACAAAGGTAATCAGGCTACGATAAACATAGGAGAGAAAGGGAGAGAAAAAAACAGGGAGAAAAGAGATACTAATGACAGTATCTAGAGATACTAATGACAGTATCTAGAGTATGCTAGTACAAAAAAGAGAAAGATTAAAGATTAAAGAAAGATTAAAGCAGAAGAACAAAATTACAAACACTAATCTATCCCAAGTAGCTCGAGAGTCAAACAACCATGTCTTTCACCTAACAGAGGCAAACGAAATCTGACGTAATGGGGATGATGCATTGTGGGTAAGGGAAAAGTTTCAGAGTTCTGGATTGCCATGAGCTTTTAAAGCAGCAGAGCTGGATCCAACCCCTTAGATCCAAACCCATCAGTCGAGGAAGGAATGAAAACTGACAACATTTGATCATTTGTTTTATATTTTTCTTTAAATATCATCCACCATTCAGACCAATTTTTATAAAATGTTGTCATAGTAATACGATCTTCCATAACTGTATTATTAATCTCTTTCCTTCTTCCTTCCATGCTTTCTCATTTCTCCTTTTTATTCATTTGCCTATTTTATATATTCCTTGTTTTCCTTTATCTCTAGCCATATTGCAAGATGATCAGAAAATCCTGTTTCAACTATCTCCCCTTCTCCTATAACTAGACCTTCTGATACTATAAAATAATCTGTTTCGATTCTATACATACCGCTTTTGTAAGTCCATGATTTTTTGTTCCAAAGTTTTAACTTACCACATCTTATAACTCTGAACATTTTTTGTATTATTTCCTTTCTTTTTACGCTTGCCTCTCAAATCAAAATTAAAATCTTTTGTTATTATAATATACATATTTATCACTACATAGTCTAAAATATGATGAAATAGGCTTTCCCTTTCTACATATTTGTTCTTTCCATTTTAAATCTATAATGGTTAACCTTCCTAATTTTGCTAAAGTTACAGCTAATATCTTTACAGTATTTCTATAGAATATGGTTATTTTAGAACATCTCTCATTTCCCAAATTCCAGATTATTTATTTTTATTCATTTGACATTTGTTGACTGGGTTAGTCCATCTGGGCAGCAGCCCTTTTTCAGTGGAGGCCCCAGGAGAAAAGCTCCAAAAAGTACAAGTAACAAAAGTAATCAAATGACGGAGTTATAACTAAAATTACAATAATTACAATATGTATGCGATATATGTTGAAACAACATGTTAGAAAATGGTCATTAAATTGAAAACATAATATAGTATGAAGTTTCATACAATGATAAGCATAATGCAGAAAATATAGATAAGTTTATAAAATAGAAAGTAACAAATATATAAATAGGAGATAAGCCCAGGGCAAGAGCCAATTTCCAAGACTACAGCTGTAAAAGCTGTAGGAACTACTTACTATAGAAGCATAGGCAGAGAGAGGCATGAGAAAAGGTTGCTGAAATAGTATTACAGAAGGGGACGTGGAGTAAGTTGGGTCATAGCATAAGCATATCCATGATATATGTAGAGTTTCCTTTAGTGTTGTTTTGAAAGAGTTGGGGTTAGAGATCTGTCTAATACTTAGTGGTACTTTATTCCAAGCATTTGCCATGGAGTAGTTGTACAGGAGTTTATCTAGATTTTTGCTGGGTGCATTGACTTGCAGAAGATGCTGTTGGGAGCTACGGAAGGTGCGGCTTGGAGTATAGGTCTGGATAAGGGTAGAGAGAGAGGGACAGGAGGAGGGTTCATGTCAGACAGAATGAGCTATGAGAAGCTGGTGTAGTAGAATTTGATGACAAAATTCCATCCACTGCAGGTTTTCAAGGCTAGGCAGTGGTGAGAGCGATAGAGCTGGTTAGAGGCAAGTCTTGCAATTTTATTACAGGTGAGTTCTAGTTTTGACAGAAGATTGGAATGGATATTAGTGAGAATAGGGGTGGCATAAAAAAGGGTGGGGAGTAGGAATGCTTGTGCAAAAGAGAACCTAGAGACATCTGTGAGGAATTTTTTATGCCTATATAGCAGGCCTAACGTTTGATGTGCCTTTTGATGCACTGCTGAATATGGAGATCGAACTACTTGGTTATTGATAATAACTCCAAGCAATCCGGTGTGAGATTCAACAGAGATGATGGTATTGTTAAGGCAGCAAACACTGAACGTGGCTTTATGATGTTGGAGAGATTTAGGGAAGAATAGGAGAAGTTTTATTTTCTTAGGGTTAAGTAGCAATTGGTTGGAAGTTAGCCATTTTTCAGCTGAGTGCAGAGAGTCTTGAGTGAGGGTGTGAAGGTGGGTGATAGTGTTGTAGGAGGAGATGATGGTGGAATCAACAGCATATTGTATGACAGATGAGAGTGGACAGGAAGAGTGTAGGTCATTAGTAAGGATATTAAATAATAGGGGTCCAAGGATGGCCCAGGTCTCAACAGACTGGAAACTGAAAAAATAAAACAATCAGTGAAACTGTAAGTATCTTTGCAGGGAAAAGTGAAAGGTTTGCAGTGTCAAGTTACAGACGCACATACAGCGATAGTGGAATGGGGGGTCAAGTTATGGAGAAGAAAAACAGACTACAGAATCTGGAACAAAAAATGGTGTCAGCTAGGACAGCATTTGAATGGAGCAAAGCATCATGGAAGAAGGCATCAGAACAGAGTTAAGGAGGACAGAGAAGAAGAAAAACTCAGAGTACAATAAGGATAAATGATACCCCAGAGAACAAGAACCATCAGGTAAGTACTCAGAAAAAAATATCAGTGAGGCTGCAGCAAATCTATTTAAGATGCTGGTTATAGGGTCAGTTAAATATTGGGTGAAAAGCAATACGATATATAAGGGTACATTTACAGCTTACAAAGAAAAACAGCTAAATGGTGTTTGGTACTCCTCCTTAACTAAGCACAGTGGAATCAGAAACTGCTGCAAGTAGAAACTCCTGCAAGTACAATTCCTAATTAAAATAAGCTGGAAGGGGGATGGGGGAGTGCACACTACAATGATTACAAGGTAACAAACACATTATATTAAACACAATTATTCAAGCCAAATAACATTGCATATTGAAAAGCTGATTGAAGGGAAAAAACATTTATACACACTTTCTTATTTATAAAGCATTTTGGCAGGTTTGCAGAGAGCTTGCAAGTGAATTTTGTTGTTTTTGTTGTTTGAGTCCCCGAGTGTTTAAACTCATCCGGGGGGGCACCCTGTAGTCTAGAGATGGGGGGGGAGCAGAATTTCTTATTTATAAACTGGCAGGTTTGCAGAGAACTTGCAGGTGAATTCTACTGTTTAAGTCCCGAGTGTTTAAACTCATCCAGGGGGCCGCCTTGTAGTTTACAGATGGGGGTAGCAGAATTATTTAGTGTAGGAAAAGATTAATAGGGAGACCAGAGTTTACAGAAATCAAAGTGAAAGTGAAAATGGAATTATATTTCCTTCCCACAGTTGCTCTGTTTGTAATCTTTCATTTGTTTAAAATCTTGTCTTCTAAAATAATCGCATCTACATCATATGTATTACACCACTCCAAAATCCCTATTCTTCTTACGATATTTTAATACTATTCACATTTATAGAAAGCCCTCTAAAATTTTCATTTTCCATTTTACTTAGGTTCATGGTTTTGTAAGTTCATAGCTAATTAGTAAGCTAGCTTTCTTAATAGGCCATTCTAAGCCTAGCCAATTTCCCTCCCAACGGTGAGAATAAATCACTGTTTTGTAACTGTGAGTCAAACACCTTAACCATTATACCTATCTCAATAATTAGCTGTGTATATTCTTTTTCATCCATTTCCTTTCTTTTTTCTTTTGTACTAATCCCCTTACCTTTCCTTTTTCCTTTACCCCTTTGTCAATAGAATTCTTTTTTTTTTTTTTTTGAAAAACCAACGAAATTAGTTCAGGAACACCAGCCAATTATGAGACACCACAAGTTGTTTTAGCGCTTTCATTCACATTTAATATCCAGTGAACTTCTTCAGAAACAACTTCACCATCCATTCAACTGTTTAAATATCTAATCAGTTAATATAAAATTTATATAATTAATTACTTAATCAAAAATTAAAGACATACACAATAGACAACCAAAAAACTTTTGAAATTCTGTACTAAATAAACATAAAAATAATGTTAAGATATATCAATCAAATATATATAATATATATGTTAATGAATTCATGTATTCATCTCTAAAAAGCATTTCATATTTATAGTTTCATTAAGGTCAGGAGCTCTATCAGCTCCTAAATATATTTGCCAGAAGGATTCTTTGCATTCTAATAAAAGTTTAAGATTTCCACCAAATATATCACTGTCCACACTAACACCGAAAATATAAACTTTTTAAATTCCTTACAACAAATAGAATGCCTGGCTAATGCATTATTTGAATCTTTCTTTTTAATGGCTAAAAGATGTTCACTGATTCTAACTTTCAAGGTTCTGGTAGTCATTCCTACATAATAACTTGGGCATGTTTGACACTGAGCTAAATATACAACCATTGTACTGTGACAAGTGTAATAATTTTTAGACCAATGAGTGGTGCGCAAATGTTGAAAATACACAGATGAAGAATTAATGATATATCTACACTGTTTACAACAGTGACAGGAAAAAGTCCCTCTAGTATTGATGGCACCTACTTTGTTAATGTTACAATTGTTTTCCTTTTTCTCAAGTAATGTTTTAAGATTGACTACCCTTTTGAAAGTGAAATTTGGCTTAGTACCTATAATATTGACTAAGTCCTGATTGCCCAATATTATTTTCCAGTTGTTCACTATAATTTCTTTAATTAACCACATCTCATTACATATAGGTAGCACAAAAGCACTAGTAAATTCCTTGTTGTCATTAATATCAAATTTGGTCAAAGGTAATCCTACCATCAAAATAGGTCCTGCTTTAGTGTCATGAAGTGCTACCTCTTTTTCTATTGTTTTAAGCCATGATGCCTGATAACCTCTATTAAGAAAAAAACTTCTTAAAGTACTCATTTCACTAAGGAAAACATCAGTCTCAGATGATAACCTACTTAAACGGATGTATTGACCTTTGACAACTCCCTTCTTCATGTGGAAGGGGTGTATACTATTCTTATGTAGATACTGATTCGCAAATGTGGATTTTCTATATATACTACTGGAAAATTTCTTAGCTACACAATTATAACTCAAATGCAAATCTAAAAAATTGATACTAATTCCAAATTCACCAATAGAAAATTTTAAGCAATTAGTAGTGCCATTCAAATAGTGAACAAAATCCTGAAAATCATCTAGAGTGCCTTTCCATAGAAAAAACAAATCGTCTATGTAACGAGTGTAAAAAATGATCTTGTCTCTATAGTTACAGTTCTCTACAAAGATGTTTTCCCAGTGGGCCATGATCAAATTTGCATAGGCGGGAGCTACTCGTGCTCCCATGGCCACACCAGAGATTTGTCTGTACAGGTTGTGATTGAATTTAAAGAAATTGTTGTCTAAAACAAACTCCATAAGGGTACAAATAGTATTAATTTTGGTGTTATTGAAACTTGTATGTGCAGTCAAATATTGCCTTAAATAGTCAATATCAATTTCGTGGTTGATACTAGTATATAGGGACTGGACGTCCAAAGATGCCATAAATTCTGGCACCAAAGGTTGAAATTCCTTTAGTTGTTCCAGCAAGTGCCAAGAGTCCTTCAAATAATATTACAAACTTTGTACAAGTGGATTTAAAATATAATCCAACCAAATGGAAATATTTTCTGTCTTGTATTTGGCAGCTGAAATGATTGGCCTACAAGGGGGATTAATAAGATCTTTCTGTAATTTTGGGATACCAAACATAGATCCCATCTTGGGAAATTCAACCAATAAAAAGTTATAAGTGGTATAATCAATTTCATCTTGACTTAACATGTCAAATAAAGTTGTATCTAACCTCAAAAAACTTTTTTGAACCTGTTTACAATCCACTTTCTGATAGGTGTGTTTATCTTCCAAAAGATCTTCCATAGATTTGATATACTGGGTGTTTTCTATAATCACTATTTTATCCCCTTTGTCTGCCTTCATAACTCTTATTTCATTATTGTCCTTTAGTTCTTTTAGTGCTAATACTTCTAACTCACTCAAATTGTTGTTATTATTGAGATTGTTTATTTTCCTTATAGCTTCCTCACTTATATTTTGAAAAACTTGAAGTGTGCCAATAAGTGGAGGATTGAAAGTACTTGCTTTCTTTGGACCCTCATATACTGAACCACACCCAATGTCTTGCATAATATATTTTAGATTCAACTTTCTAAGGGTTAATCTAAAATCAATAATGGTCTTTACTTTATTGAAATGATTAGAAGGAATATAAGAAAAACCCTTTTTCAAAAGACTGATAGTCTCACTTGAAATCGTTGTTTTAGACAAATTATGTATTTGTATTTCATAATGGTCAACATTATTTTCTTTTACCATCTCTTTCTGTTTCTCAACCTGCCTTTGGGTTTGTTCTGAATTACTTTGGACCATGTCGGCCCTCTTTTGTTTCCTTGTTTGTCCACTAAAAAAGGCCCTCCTTTAGATGCACCTTCAACACAACTGTTATCAACATTTACAGTACCATTATTTTCAGTACATACATTGTTATTTTCATTGCTAGAAATGTTAACTAAAGCAACACAATTATCACAATTGTCTTTAGCAGAAACTATACCATTAATAGCTCCACCACTATTGATGGGCCTCATATTTGAGCCCTGCATGTTCTTCTCTCCGTTTAGTTCACTACTGCAATTGTTGCTATTATTGTTTGTAACACGATTATTGTCCATAGCAAACTTAGAAACCAAAGTGTAAGCCGTGTTATTGGCATAAGCTGAAATGTCTCTTTTGAATTTCTTCTGCTTCCTTACAATGATAGTCACTCTCTGTCTATCTGCCTTTGCTGTAATACCAGCATACAGATTCGAAAGCACAGAAAAACAAGAAAAATTCTTTATTTTTTGTTCCAAATCAGTCATTTGTAACTTTAAAGTCTCTAACTGTTTGGTGTAATGATTAATTAATGACACCATCATTCTTACACCAAAGTCGTTGAACAAGTCCATCAACTCTATATAAAGAACATCCCCAAAAGTCACAGAATTTGGAAATTTATTGTAACGGAGCCCTTGCAGAACGCATTTTCGTTTCACACATTCAGAAAGATAGCAAATTTCTAAATCTAGTGTCACGTATTTAAAAGTTAATTTTTCAAGTTCGTGAATACAGAATTTGCAATTCTTTTGATTCTGAAAGTCAGAATCAACAGCGTTACTTACTGCATCCACAATTTCTATGTCTTGAATGTTCAAAAAAGGATTCTCTGTGTCTTTAGCAATATATTCCATCACACTACTCTGACCAACGAAAGGAACGTCTGACGACTCATTACCACTTCCGTTATCCTGTGTGCTGGCAAACTCAGTTCGATTACGAGTGGAAATCTTAAACTTTTATTAGAATGAAAAGAATCCTTCTGGCAAATATATTTAGGAGCTGATGATTTAGAAATTTGCTATCTTTCTGAATGTGTGAAACGAAAATGTGTTCCGCAAGGGCTCCGGTACAATAAATTTCCAAATTCTGTGACTTTTGGGGATGTTCTTTATATAGAGTTGATGGACTTGTTCAACGACTTTGGTGTAAGAATGATGGTGTCATTAATTAATCATTACACCAAACAGTTAGAGACTTTAAAATTACAAATGACTGATTTGGACCAAAAAATAAAGAATTTTTTTGTTTTTCTGTGCTTTCGAATCTGTATGCTGATATTACAGCAAGGGCAGATAGCCAGAGAGCGACTATCATTGTAAGGAAGCAGAAGAAATTCAAAAGAGACATTTCAGCTTATGCCAATAACACGGCTTACATTTTAGTTTCTAAGTTTGCTATGGACAATAATCGTGTTACAAACAATAATAGTAACAATTGCAGTAGTGAACTAAACGGAGAGAAGAACATGCAGGGCTCAAATATGAGGCCCATCAATAGTGGTGGAGCTATTAATTGTATAGTTTCTGCTAAAGACAATTGTAATAATTGTGTTGCTTTAGTTAACATTTCTAGCAATGAAAATAACAATGTATGTACTGAAAATAATGGTACTGTAAATGTTGATAACAATTGTGTTGAAGATGCATCTAATGGAGGGCCTTTTTTAGTGGACAAACAAGGAAACAAAAGAGGGTCGACATGGTCCAAAGTAGTTCAGAACAAACCCAAAGGCAGGTTGAGAAACAGAAAGAGATGGTAAAAGAAAATAATGTTGACCATTATGAAATACAAATACATAATTTGTCTAAAACAACGCTTTCAAGTGAGGCTATCAGTCTTTTGAAAAAGGGTTTTTCTTATATTCCTTCTAATCATTTCAATAAAGTAAAGACCATTATTGATTTTAGATTAACCCTTAGAAAGTTGAATCTAAAATATATTATGCAAGACATTGGGTGTGGTTCAGTATATGAGGGTCCAAAGAAAGCAAGTACTTTCAATCCTCCACTTATTGGCACACTTCAAGTTTTTCAAAATATAAGTGAGGAAGCTATAAGGAAAATAAACAATCTCAATAATAACAACAATTTGAGTGAGTTAGCAGTATTAGCACTAAAAGAACTAAAGGACAATAATGAAATAAGAGTTATGAAAGCAGACAAAGGGGGTAAAATAGTGATTATGGAAAACACCCAGTATATCAAATCTATGGAAGATCTTTTGGAAGATAAACACACCTATCAGAAAGTGGATTGTAAACAGGTTCAAAAAAGTTTTTTGAGGTTAGATACAACTTTATTTGACATGTTAAGTCAAGATGAAATTGATTATACCACTTATAACTTTTTATTGGTTGAATTTCCCAAGATGGGATCTATGTTTGGTATCCCAAAATTACAGAAAGATCTTATTAATCCCCCTTTTAGGCCAATCATTTCAGATGCCAAATACAAGAGAGAAAATATTTCCATTTGGTTGGATTATATTTTAAATCCACTTGTACAAAGTTCAAAATATTATTTGAAGGACTCTTGGCACTTGCTGGAACAACTAAAGGAATTTCAACCTTTGGTGCCAGAATTTGTTATGGCATCTTTGGACGTCCAGTCCCTATATATTAGTATCAACCACGAAATTGGTATTGACTATTTAAGGCAATATTTGACTGCACATACAAGTTTCAATAACACCAAAATTAATACTATTTGTACCCTTATGGGGTTTGTTTTAGACAATAATTTCTTTAAATTAAATCACAACCTGTACAGACAAATCTCTGGTGTGGCCATGGGAGCACGAGTAGCTCCCGCCTATGCAAATTTGATCATGGCCCACTGGGAAAACATCTTTGTAGAGAACTGTAACTATAGAGACAAGATCATTTTTTACACTCGTTACATAGATGATTTGTTTTTTCTATGGAAAGGCACTCTAGATGATTTTCAGGATTTTGTTCACTATTTGAATGGCACTACTAATTGCTTAAGATTTTCTATTGGTGAATTTGGAACTAGTATCAATTTTTTAGATTTGCATTTGAGTTATGATTGTGTAGCTAAGAAATTTTCCAGTAGTATATATAGAAAATCCACATTTGCGAATCAGTATCTACATAAGAATAGTATACACCCCTTCCACATGAAGAAGGGAGTTGTCAAAGATCAATACATCCATTTAAGTAGGTTAACATCTGAGACTGATGTTTTCCTTAGTGAAATGAGTACTTTAAGAAGTTTTTTTCTTAATAGAGGTTATCAGGCATTATGGCTTAAAACAATAGAAAAAGAGATGATAGCACTTCGTGACAATAAAGCAGGACCTATTTTGATGGTAGGATTACCTTTGACCAAATTTGATATTAATGACAACAAGGAATTTACTAGTGCTTTTGTGCTATCTATATGTAATGAGATGTGGTTAATTAAAGAAATTATAGTGAACAACTAGAAAATAATATTGGGCAATCAGGACTTAGTCAATATTATAGGTACTAAGCCAAATTTCACTTTCAAAAGCGTAGTCAATCTTAAAACATTACTTGAGAAAAAGGAAAACAACTGTAACATTAACAAAGTAGGTGCCATCAATACTAGAGGGACTTTTTCCTGTCACTGTTGTAAACAGTGTAGATATATCATTAATTCTTCATCTGTGTATTTTCAACATTTGCGCACCACTCATTGGTCTAAAAATTATTACACTTGTCACAGTACAATGGTTGTATATTTAGCTCAGTGTCAAACATGCCCAAGTTATTATGTAGGAATGACTACCAGAACCTTGAAAGTTAGAATCAGTGAACATCTTTTAGCCATTAAAAAGAAAGATTCAAATAATGCATTAGCCAGGCATTCTATTTGTTGTAATGAATTTAAATAGTTTATATTTTCGGTGTTAGATAGTGTGGACAGTGATATATTTGGTGGAAATCTTAAACTTTTATTAGAATGCAAAGAATCCTTCTGGCAAATATATTTAGGAGCTGATAGAGCTCCTGGCCTTAATGAAACTATAAATAGGAAATGATTTTTAGAGATGAATACATGAATTCATTAACATATATATTATATATATATTTGATTGATATATCTTAACATTATTTTTATGTTTATTTAGTACAGAATTTTAAAAGTTTTTTGGTTGTCTATTGTATATGTCTTTAATTTTTGATTAAGTAATTAATTATGTAAATTTTATATTAACTGATTAGATATTTAAACAGTTGAATGCATGGTGAAGTTGTTTCTGAAGAAGTTCACTGGATATTAAATGTGAATGAAAGCGCTAAAACAACTTGTGGTGTCTCATAATTGGCTGGTGTTCCTGAACAAAATTTGTTGGTTTTTCAAGTTACTTGGTTTGGAGAATTCTTTTTTTCTTTTCCTACCTCCCAGTTTATGTGTTCTACATTACTTATTGAGAATCTTCTTCTGTGTCCTCCATTTTTTCTCATCTAACTTTTTGTCTATTTCTATTACTTCTAAATTTCTTCTCGGTTCATTTTCTTCTCTTTCTTTCTTTTTTTTTACTTTTTCCTTACTCTTATTTTCATTTTTTGCAATCCACACATAAATGCCTAATTTTATTACATTTATAGCATTTAAATTCACATTTTCCATTCTGTCCCATTTCCCCAGAAATATAACATTTTCTTTTGTCATCATTACTTATCAAATGTCCTTTTCCACAAAAAAAATGTTTTGGGTTGTACCCAGTATTTTACAAAACCCTACTTCCCTCCACATTTATCATGCTTGGTAAGTTTATTCATTTTTTTCTCTTTCTATTTTTAACACAATATTACAATCCCAGCCACCAGTCCATAAACCCCTTTTGTCATAAACTTTTGTAATGTCCAGTATTTTTTCACATAAAGGTTTCAAATGTTCTTTCAAAGTTTCTCTTTCTACCTCTGTTCAAAACTGTACGTGAATTTTCTTTTTTGTTTCCCTGTTAAATACTTGTATCACATAAATACTCCATGGGTTACAGTCTCAAATATAAAAAAGTCTCTTTGTTAACAAGACTAAATGCTCTTGCCTCATGTGCTTTTTCACCCAAAGGAACTATTAAACTGTCCCACACTTTATACAAGTCCATTTCTTTGTCTTCTTTACTTTTAATCCTTACCACATACTTCCATTTTTCATTTTCTTCTGCCTTCTTTTTTGCTACTCCACTTTTGCCTTCTTTCACTTTTTCTGCATACGTTTTCTTTCCATCCCACCACTATTCTTCAGGATTGTCTCTGCATCCTCCTTTTGCATATTCTCTATAATGTTCCTCCAGGGAATGTCTCCTTCATTTTCTGGCTCACTCTACACCACCATTTCTTTAAGTATATCACCCCACAACCCTCCGAACTGGAGGGTTGTAATTATACATTCACCATTTGTTGACTCATCTCCATCAAACAAATTTATTTGAAACAATTCCTCAAAATCCTGCACACATTCTCCAATCTCGATATTTGCTTTCTCCTTCATTTTGCTCACCGCTCTATCATCTCTTTCCATCTGCCTCCCTGTTTCTCTGGGCCTCATCTGTGCCTGAAACAGAATTAGGAATTGCTCCTCCAAAATGGATTCCACTTGCAACAATGAGTAGGGGAAGTTCCTCAATGCCCTGGCCAAATTTCTACTGGTAGTATAAATACCACCTCATGTCTCCCATGAAAACAAGCTACTAGCCTAGTTGGACTAACCGAGTCAACAAAGGATAAGCACAACAAAATAAAAATAAATAAAATAAATTAATTCTCACTTTAACTTCCCTGTGTTTTCCCAACTTGAAGAGACCAGGCTACTTTCTTACTGCCACTAGTACTGCAGTACCAGTCTTCTTAATGTAAAAAAACACTTCAGTTAGCCGAAAGTGAAAAGGGTATCAGAAACAAATCAAACAACTAGCTACAACAAGAAATTCTCACAGTAAGTCCCCTGTGTGTTTCCCAACTCAGACAGACCCGACTCCCTTTCTACTGCCACTAAAATTTCAGTCTCAATCTTAATGTATGAGGGGGGTTCTGAAACGTTCTAAGTACAACCAACTTTCTAAACTCTGAGTGTTATTTTGCCTCTGTAGCTGAAAAGAGGGTTATTTTATCTTATAAAGTCCAAGTCTTCCACTAAATCCCTCCTGGTACGGCTTAGTGATATGCACACCAATAAGTCCATCATCAATTACAGGAATTACATCTCAAAAGAACAATAGTTCTTGCTTTTTTATCTTTTTTTTGTTACATTCAAAAGACATGACAGCAAATCTGGAGATTCATCACAGTTCAGAAGACATTCCAATTTCTTTTAATTTCCAAAAAGGCGTCGCACACTCTTAAGCCATAAAAAAACAACACACTGATTGCAAATAAACAAGAAAGAAAAGAAAGAGAAAATGCATTACATTTAACTGTTTCCTATAGCCTGGCATTACCCATGGTCTGTTATCACAATTCACCTCCACAAAGAACCTCAAAGCAAGACTTCTGAAGGCATTACCCAAGAAATGAAGCTTGGGTAAAGGCTCCAGCCTTCTGGTATATTAACCTTAACATTTCCAGATAGACTGTTTTCATTACTATTGGCATTACTACATCTGTACCTGACCATCATGTTACAGGACTGCAAGGATAGACTCCATTTAAGAAGTTTTCCATGTTGTTAACTTGCTCTGCATCTATTGTAAAGGTCAGACTTCTGCAACAGCAGTAAACATTTTGCCATACAGATAAGATTGTATCTTTTGCAACACCCAGACTGTAACCAGAAACACCTTCTTTATAGCTGCATTAGACTCATCCCAGGGTTGAAGTCTATGGCTCTAGTACATGACAGGGCAGTCTTCTCCCTCTGAGGGCTAAGTACACCCCCTGTCCCACAGTTTGAAGCATCTACCTGTACAATCATTTCTTAAGTATAATCAGGAATGGCTAGAACAGATGCTGCTCTATTCCTACCTGTACGATTCAAGGGTAGCTATCTGTAGCCCTAGGTCAAGTTAATATTACTTAGATACTTAGAAAAAGTGTCAGAGTCTGTGTGACTATTCAGCTTTCTGTAATCCACACAGAACCAGGTGCTACAATTGCCACCAGCACCAGTGGTAACGCTAATGAACTGTTGGACTTCTGGATAACTCCCAGTTCAAATATGTCCTTCAGTTCCTTTTTCAGAGTTTAACTCTTTCAGGCACTTTGTAAACAGGATGTTTGATTTGTAGCTGGGGCCACTGCCTACTCTGTGTTCCACCAGGTGGGTAACCATGGCTTACCAGTAAATATATCCCCCAAAATCCCGCAATACTGCTTGGATTTCTTGACCCTACTTGGGGGATAGCTCTTGGGAGAAGGCCACCACATCCACAAAGATGTCAGACTCAACATCAAAGAGGAGGTGTTCTCACAATTCCCATCTGGTTCTTCCTACAATTCACCAAAAATATGTAGTACTACAGCTTCTCTGTCATGATAGGGCATTATCATTTTAACATGGCAAAATGTATGATTCTGCATCCTGTCTGGCAACTCTACCATGCAGTCGGCATCACTCATTGTTTTCACTATGGTGAGAGGGCCCTCCCAGGCAGACTTCAGCCTGTATTTCATCATACTAACAAGTACCATCACCTGCTGTCCTAAAGAATACAATCCCCATCTCTGTCCTGTCATACCAGACGTTTTACTGTTGTGCTTGTGCTAGGTGCTCCTGGGTCATGCCCATGTGCTCCTTAAGTCTAGTTTTGAGATTTATGACATACTCCACAACAGACTCTTTGTGGCAGTCACAGTCACCTTTCTACTTATTACAAATTAAATCCAGGGCCCCACTTACCCTGTGACCATATAGTAACTTAAAAGGTGAGAAACCTGTTGATTTCTTGGGACACCTCCTTGGATGTAAAGAGAAGATGGGGCAGAAACTCATCCCAATCCCTCTTGAAATGGTCTACAAATGCAATCACCATAGTCTTAAATATAAATTTAAACTCTCCACTAGACCACTTGTCTGTGGATGGTAGAGGGTAGTTTTCAGATGGATTACCCCACACTGTTTTCACAAACAAGCCAGCAGATTTTATAAAGTTGGTGCCTCTATCCATCAGCACTTCCCTCAGGAAACCTACCCTGCTGAAAATGTCTAGCAAAGCATTTGCTACCTTCATGGAAGACAGAGCCATAACTTCTGTGCATTGAATAACATAATCCACCACTACCAGGCTATATTTCTTACCTGTGGTACTTGGAGTACTCAGAAGGTATACAGTAGCAATAGTTAACCACTGAAATGGTTCTTCAACAACAGGCAAAGGCATCACATTAGACTTAGATCTGTCTTCAGGCTTACCAGTCCTCTGGCACTGCTCACAAGTCCTGCAGTACTTTGTTACATCTTTTGCAATCCATCTGCCTTTTAGTATGCTTTATGCCCATTTGGCCAATAAAAGGAATATCATGAGCTATGGATAGAACTGCCCTGAGTACTACCAAGTGATGTATTACTAATCCTTGTGGCCCTCCTTTAGGAGTTCATTTCCTATACACAAAATTGACAATATTTTAGACCACTTAGGAGCACCTTTCTAAACTAAAATCAGATATACTTTTCCACGCTCCATGACAATCACCAGCAAAGCCCTAAGCTTTTCTGGAACCCAGTCAAAAGACTACAACACCCAGGTCAACTACCACTCCTTCATGAATGACCAACAACAACTTGGACCCTATAGCTAACAATTCAGTACACATTTCGTACATGTTGTCCTCTCCCTACTTATCAACAAACCACCCACCAGCCTCAATATCCAAAGAGTACTAACTGTCACCAAAATCCTTTCTCCCTCCACCAGCATCTGCCTCTTTTACCCAAAAAAAAAAACACATCCTAAAACTAAAAATATGTTAGAGCTGCTGCCATCAGAACATCTCAGAATCACTGAAGATGTTATTGCATACCTTGTATCTATACTCATAAACCGAACAATTACAAAATGTCCCCTCCATCTAGACAAAATCCCACATCATCCCTCTACATAAAGGGAGAAGATCCATTGACCTCGCCAGTTACTGACCTATAGCCAACCTACCTCCACTTTCCAAAATATTACAGAAATGCATTAATTCTCAACTCCTATCCCCTCTTCAAAATAAGAGTCTCCTCTCCAAGACTCAACACAGTTTCCGACCTCACCAACATACCTCTACTACTCTACTTAGTCTTACCAAAACCATAAACTCTAACAGAAACACCAGCATTTGACACAGTTTCACACCAATTCCTTCTCCATGAACTATCTTCCCTAGGACTCTTCCATCCATACCGTAGTTGGTTCCTCAACTATCAACAACAGACTCCAGGCTTTAAAATTGAAATTAAATCTCTCCACCTTTCTGTTTGTCTTTGTTGGCATAACTCACAGAACTATTCTGGGCCCTCTATTATTCAACATATTCATTAATAATCTACCCAAAGCTACCAAAGAAGCCTTCATATAACAATTCACAAATGAGGCTCCTCTCACTTGCTCTGCCCCAAGTCTACTGCTACTCCACAAGATGAACCAGGGCTCTTTTTCCCATGTTGCTGCTTGGCTAGATGACTATCAACTACTTTTAAATGCTAAAAAAATGCTGTTTTTACCCAAATCTCAATCAGCACAAAAAAAATCCTTCAACATCACATCAGCAAATACTACAGCGATAACCAAAGAAGTGGTGTGGTACATAAGATTTACTCACGGTTGGTGTGGTTTAATCATGAGGGAGAAGTGAAAGATTTTGCGGGTAAACTTTGGCTCTTGATGATTATCACTGTTGTAGTGACACCCTGATCCCATGGATGGATGGATTTGCATTGTCTGAAGAAAAGAAAATCTGAAACTGAAATGCATGTCATTATTTACTGACTTCAGTCCTCTGTAATTTTTCAGAAAACTACAAATTTTATGAGGATCGAAGTCAATAAATAATGACATGCATTTCAGTTTCAGGCTTTCCTTCTTTAGACTAATGTGTGTCTATGACGTAACAATAGAAAAATCTGTCCGCTCAATGATACTTTAGCAGCTGGACTTTTACTGTTGATATATTCTCGATTTACAATGGGCATGCTGGTTGGGCCGAACAATCAGTGTGCTCATTTTCGAATGTTAATGGCCAGTCATTGTATAACATACAATTGAAATAGTTTGCAATACAAAGCTTCTTGGTTTTTTAACTGATAACTTAAAATATGATCAACATGTCATTCAAGACATCAAGAAAAGTCACCAAAAGCTGAGCTTCTTCTAGTGAAACAAACCTTTTCTCATTGATTCCACTAGGGAATTCTTTTAACAACATCTTACCTCCTCCCTTCATTTCTTTGTGCAGCAGCAATCCAGACTAATCTTCACTCCATCTGAAAACTAAACTAAATAAAATAGCTAAGTTTGTATCCAACTTACCAAAATGTTCAAACTACTGCCTAGCATTAAAGTAACTACACTGGCTCGAACTACCTAATTATCTTACCTACTCTTAACTGCTTCCTGCCTACATAATAATACACAAACCTGACACTTGCCATCACTACAAAACACCCTTAAACTGTACTCACTTCCAAGGAATCTCCGCTCACAGAACAAATATCTCCAGACCAAGACAAAGTCTTATAGCAGTGCAGATGACTCACATTACTCAACCTATATTGCTAGCTGGAATCCCATCCCACCAACCCTAAAACAAGACAACATTACCATACATTTTAAGCACCACCTAAAACAGCACCTAACGTCCTCATGGCTATGCTTGTGCTCCCATCCTGACTAAACCCACCTTTCTTTCTGGTTCTCTTCCATTAATAGTCTCTCTATTACCCTGAATCTCTCACCTTTATTATTCCTTGTCTCTTTTTCTCTCTTTCTTTCAGCCCCACTACTGTTTCTCCAACTTACCTATATCCTAAATCCTCTCCTGATAATATCGTCTCAACACCCAACTTATTTCCCTACTTATTTACTGTTATCTCAACCTCTCCACTATCAGAACTTTTTTCTATTTGTGTTTTTCTTGATTATTTCTGGTTATACCCTTCCACCTCCGCTTCTATTTTATGTTCCTTCTCTAGTGACATCTACACTCATTTATGTAAATATACATACTAAACCTATGTGCATTATCACTGTTATTCTATCTCCAGCTATTATATGTTAATATGTCTTTGACTTATGAATGATAATATAACTTCTAATGTGTATAAAATGTATTACTTTGCTTAAAATGTTATTTTATTTTCTGCTGTTCACTGTAAAAATGTATTTTATGTGGAGCTTTTTTCCCCAGGACTCTGCTGAAAATGGGATTTGTGCATAGTCATACTTTCCTGGTAAACAAGATAATAAATAAGCACACAGTCCTAAATGCAGTGAATATAAATGCAAACACAGTCCAAACACCAAGTAAGCAAGCAATAAAAGTAAAATTTATTAATCAACACGGGATATACACTCATGAAAAATAAGTAAGTAAATCTTTTATTCCATAGAGTATATACATGTGTTTACAGCTTCAGCTTTTTAAGAACATAGTTCTGCAAAATGCTGTTGTTTCATTTTAAAGAGGATGTTATGTCTCTGCCATTTTTAATTTAGTATAACATGTGACAATTTGGTGTGCAATGACCAATAGCAAGCTTTGAAACAAGTTTTATGTAGTTTTATATTGTAATAAGAGTCTGAAGAAGACTCTATGGAATAAAAGATTTACTGAATTAACCAACATTTTTGGTGTTTGGACTGTGTTTGAAGATAATAAATAAATTTGCCCAAGTACATGGTCTCTCTCTCTCTCTCGCTCTCTCTCTCTCTGCTGTTGAGCATCCAAACTTTCCTTGGCTACCTCCTTTAAGTCCTGTAAAGTTGGGTCTGAGATCTGAGCCTGTCTCAGCTCCTTCCTGGTGATCCTCACCAGCTCCCCTTTCAAATGACATGTAGTACCATCTGTAAATTGTGCCTCTCATATCCTGACTAACTACTACCACTGACTTTTTACCTAGAAGTATCAGCTTCTAAGGGAAGCCCAGTAACTTCCCCTCCTGTGGCTCAGATCCTGAGTCACTGCTACTGACCAACCCCCCCCTCTAAAGTAGACCCATTACCAGCACTGTTTGGAAGTATCGGCTCTGGCTGGGTTGCCTTCCCTACTTCCTTTTCCCTGAGATTGTCTCCATGCCTGGATACTACATATAACAGCATGCACACAAGGTACTGCAATGTCAAAATCAGTCCCTATTAGGATGTAAAAAGAAATGTCCCCAAACACAGCCACCTGCTTTCTGCATTGCTCCACTTTCCAGTCTTGATAGACTTTGGCAAAAGGTACCTGTAAAGGTCTCTTAACTAAGGCCCTAACAAGAATGGAGTGCCTAGGCAAGCAGTTCTCCTGTCTGACCACTGCTGGTTTGACTATGGTGATTGTCTGAGGCTGTATCCTTTTTGGCAGTGTCATCTATCCCCCTCTACCAAGATAGGATATAGATTTTTGTTATAGTTAGGTACCTGTTGTCTCTAAATAACCTGATACCATTATATACATATTTTTAATTTCTCCAAATCTTTTGGGTTTCTAATACTATGATGGGAATGAACCCCATTCCTAAGTCAAAGTATGATTAAAGACAATCTTTGATGTCAGCCAAAAGTGCTCTTCACTGCACTCGCAATGTGCCCAGTAATGACTCCTTCTGCAATTCGTATGGGGTTACGTGGATTGGTAACATATCTAAATACGATTGTAAATTATTTTTTATAAGACCCGTTGCTCCAACTAATATTGCAACTGTCTGGGTCTCTTTCTTCCACATTGCTCTCATTTCTGCCTGTAGATCCTGGTATTTTATGACTTTGTGTCTCTCTGTACACTAGACATTGTAGTCACTGCGTGTAGTGATTTCAATGATCAATACTTTTGTCTTCTTTTCTTGGACCACTATATCCGGTTTTCTAGCATTTATCGTTTGAACTGTTGGTAATGGGTGATCCCATACAATACAAACTTCATAATTTTCTATTATGCTTTGTAGCTCATGTTTCCAGTGTTTTTCAGTCACTTCAGTACCATAATGTTTGCACAATCCCCAGTGCAACAGTCTTGCCACATTATTATACCTTTCAGTATACAATCCTTCTGTCATTAGTATGGCACAACCGGCAATGAGGTGTGTGACTGTTTCCAATTCGGTTTTACCAAAAAAGAAGTTATGTACACACCACAACATTCCATGTTTGTTGTCCATCTCGCCATTCATTCTTACACTGATGGGTTACTCGGCCGAATACTTAGTTGAAGATCTCAAACTTGGCTCGTGGCAAGAAGGTTTCCCACAATGTAATGCTGTAATTCCCCAGATCTTGTTTGCCGCTAATACTGAGCAATATGTACACTATATACATATTTACACAAATATGCATGTAAGTCCATACCAAGCATAATGGAAGGAGAAACAAGCTGAAACAAAGAGCCCCTCAGGTAGAGAAAACTACCAAGTCCACAAGAAGTCTGTGGCAGGGGGAAGGAGGGAGGGTTCGTAAGAATGAACGGCGAGATGGACAACAAACATGGAACATTATGATGAGTACATAACTTCTTTATGTTATGTTGTCCTATCTCGCCTTCATTCTTACATTAATGGGACAGCGTCCCTAGCACCTTTACCTTGGTGGCTCACGGGAGTATACCTTTCAGCACCGTGGAACCAAAGGATGCCCTGTCCCTGGAGGCCAAATCCACTTTGTAATGAGTAATAAAGGTATGTGGAGTAGACCACGTAGCTGCTGCACAAATATTATCTATAGGAATTCTGGCTTGGAAAGCAGATGACATAGCCAATGTTCTAGTGGAATGAGCCTTTACTTTGAAAGGTAGGTCCCTGTTATTAGATTTGTAGATAAAGGTAATACAATTTGAAAGCCAATTAAAAAGAGTGGTTTTTGAAACTGATGATCCTTTCTTTGCATCAGAAAAGGATACAAATAATAGGTCAGAATTTCTGAAATCTCCGGTTCTAAGTAAATGGAATCTGAGTTGTCTGTGTCTAGTTGGTGTAATTTGTACTCTGCCTTGTTGCTATGTTGAGGAAAGAATACTGGAAGTTCTATGGATTGGTTTATGTTGTTTGGAGAAGCAACGTTTGGTAAAAAGGAAGGGTTAGTATGTAAGGATACCCTATCCTTATGGAATATCAAATATGGTGGTTTAACAGAAAGAGCTTGCAGTTCTGACACCCTACTAGCGGAAGTTATAGCCACCAGGAATAAGGTCTTCCATGAAAGGAACTTAAGGTCTAAAGACGAAAAAGGTTCAAAGGGAGGTAAAGTGAGATGGGATAAGACAAAATTTAGATCCCATGGAGAAATGGGTTCCTTAAAGGGGGGTCTTAGTAAAGAAGCACCTTTCAAGAAGGCTCTATACAACCTGTGTGACATTAAATTACAAGTAGTATCGCCAATATGAAAATTTGAAATTGCAGCAAGTTGAACTGTAATGGTAGCTGCAGCTGAGCCTTGTCGGAACAGTTCCACCAGAAATTCCAAAATGGAGTGAATGGGTGCAGAGAAAGGGTCAATGTTCTTATCTCGAGCCCACAGGAAATCCTCTTCCATTTGCTAGTATAAGGCTTTCTAATAGAAGCTTTATGGAAGGACATTAAAATATGTTTTACAGCAGGAGTGAAATTGTGAAGCCTGACTAAATTGGGAACTGGAGCAGCCAAGCTGTCAATTTTTGGGTGTGGAGAGACAAATGAAGCTCCCCTGACATATGAGCCAGCAGATCTGGTACTGGGTCCTGGATCCAAGGCTTCTCCTGAAGGTGGGGCCACAGGAAGGGGAACCAAACTTAATGCGGCCAGTAAGGGGCAATGACAATTATCCTAATTCCCAAGTTTTGAGTTTTCTGGATTACTCTTGTTATTAGAGGAACAGGTGGAAAAGCATATAGAAGGCCCGAGGGCCAATCGTGAGCCAGATCGTCTCTCGGTGTCTCCCCTGGCAGGGAACTAGGGTAAAGTAGTTGCTGCACTTGGTATTCATGGGAGTGGCAAAGAGGTCGCAGCAAGGCTGTCCCCATGTTCAGAAAATAATTTCTGCTACATTGTGATTGAGAGACCACTCGTGAGGCATTAGAATTGCTCTGCTCAGCTTGTCTGCTATCACACTGGACTTCCCTGAATGTGCATTGTGATCAGAAAGCGCTGGGAAGAAATTGGCCAGTGCCAAACTCTTAGGGCTTCTCGACACAGGGGGTAGGATCTGGCTCTCCCTTGCTTGTTTATTTACCAAACCACAGACATATTGTCTGATTGCATCATAATAGTCCCTAGAGGGAGAAAGTCTTGAAGTGCTTGCAACGCAAGAAGCACTGCTCTCATCTCTAGAACATTTATATGCAAGTGAACTTCATGATCTTGCCATGTACCTTGGACTGTTCTTCCCAGATAATGCCCCTCCACCCTGTCTGGGAAGCGTCCGTGGTCACTGTAGCTATTGGTTGAGGTGGAACAAAAGGTATGCCTACTGTCACGAGTGGAATGTATCCACCACCTCAAGTCGTTCTTGCAAGATTCCGTTATCCTGATTAGATGAGACATTGGAAGTTCTTGGAGACCATTGGGAGAATAGTAGCCACTGAAGTATTCTCATGTGCATTCTGGCAAGAGAAACTAGAGTAATTGTGGAGGCCATTGTTCCTAATAAGCAAAGAATTACTTTTGCTTTCACTTTGTTCATAGAAAGGATGTGAAGAATTTGATGTCTGAGAGCTACAACCCTTTCTGTTGGAAGACGAGTTATCATCAATGAAGTGTCTAGATCTGCGCCTATGAATGTAATACATTGACAGGGCAACAAGGCAGATTTTTGCAAATTTACTGTAATAACCAAAAGATTGAAGATGTCCAACATTAGATCTCTGGCTTGCAGGAGTAGATGCTTGGTGGTGGCAGACAGGAGCCAGTCATCTAGATAGGGAAATACACGGAATCCTAGACGTCTCAGGTGAGCCGTGACTACTGCCATACATTTGGTGAACACTCTGGGGGCTGTAGTGAGACCACAGGGCAGAGCTCTGAACTGATAATGGCTGGCTCCCAGCCAGAGGCGTAAATACCTTCTCAATGTCCTGTCCATTTTTATTGTGGTAGTAAGAATCTTGAAGGTCTATCAAGCACATCCAATTGTCTTTTCCTAAAAAGGGAAGTATAGACTGCAGTGTCACCATTCGGAACTTTGACTTTTTTACAGATTTGTTTAACTTACTTTGGTCCAATACGGGCCTCCAGTCCCCTGTTCTTTTTGGCACTAAAATGAATCTTGAGTAAGTTTCAAATCCTATTTGGTCTGTGGGGACTTCTTGGATGACTCTTTTTTGGAGCAACATTTGAATCTCTATAGTTACTTGTTCCCTTAGATTGGGTGGAACATCCGGGAGTGTTTTGGTCTTCGGGACAGGTAGGCAAAAGGGGATGGCATACCCTCTGGATATTATGTTTAGTACCCATTTGTCATTGGTAATATTTAACCAGGCTTCTTGGTACACTGACAAACGTCCCCCGACTGCCTCCAGAGTAGAGCAGCTGGGACTCCTTTCAGGAGTGCTGATAAGGCCATCCACGAAAGGAATCATGGTCACCTTGGTTTTGTGGACCCCCTCTGCCTCTGGGGTGGCGTCTACCATTATTACCTCCCCCTCTGCCCCTGGGGAAGGTATCAGCCCATGCATCCTGGACAGATCTCTGGGATCTTTTGAACCACATCTTTCTCCCTTCTGACCTTTGGGATAAGGTCTTGAAGGTACGGAAAAACGTACTCCCAACGGCAGAGAGAGTTTTTCCTTCCTACTCACATCGGGTTAGAGTGTCTTTTACTGTAGGTCCAAATAGTGAGGAACCATCAAAGGGTGTGTTAGTAAAGGTAGACTTGAAGGGCTCTGCAAAATTACATAAGTGCATCCAGAAGTGTCTCCTAAAGAAAACTCCGGAACCCGCTGCCCTGCTCTCTCCATCTGCTGTGTAAGATATAAGCCTCATGGAGGAGCTGACAATAGAATTTAAGGGAGGAGATTCACCCCCGCAGCTACTGAACCTTGTAGAGTATTTCCTAGCTCTTTCAGGAGATCTCTTTGTAGCCTCGTAAAATGGGATAAGTAATTCAGCGATCGCAAGGAAAAAGTCACTGAAGAAAAGATACGCTTCCCATATCTGTCCATCATTCTCGAATCTTTATTCGGTGGATGAACAGATGAGGAAGTCTCTGCAAGTTTGTTTTTGGTGGCTGCTGCCACCACCATAGCATCTACAGGTACACCCTTTGTTAAGAAGTCTTTACCCAGAGGAACTGACAAATACTTGTTTGGCCTCTGAGGGACCGGTTCCAAAGCATCAGGTGACTCCCACGCCTTTCGAATAACCAGATCCATTAGTTCATCGAAAGGCGGGAACATCCAGGAGGCTGAAGGCTGAGACCCGAAAGCCGTCAGGTACACTGACTCCTCATAAGAAGGGGTAGTGGTCTGCCAGCCGCCTCTTTGCTTAAGGATTTCCAGAATATCTGCGAATGAGATATCATCAGAGGATGACTTTGGGGACCCTTCCGACTCATCAAGGTCAGTGTCTGAAGTAATGGACTCATCAGGGGAGTCAACATGCTTCCTCTTGCAGGTTCTCTTCCAAGGTGGCTCCTCAGAAGGATATTCTGGGGAGGCCTCAGATGAGAAGGGTTGACCCAAAGGGGGATCCTGTGGCTTTGGATCTCTGCTGTCTTGAGGAATGTGTGGTGCTGAGGCAGTAGCCAGTGCCTTGGGGGGAAGAGTACTGGTAATCCTCTGTGGTGCTGAATGGGAAGACAACACACTCCTCTTCAGCTCAAAGGTGGATCCTGCCACCTCCAAATATCCCCCTGGCTCCGAGGAGACAGAGGGAGGCAACGGAGCCAACAAGATCAGACCTGAGGCTGATGTAGGCGCTCCAAGGGGTAAGCTCAGCACTGAAGAAGATCGGGGCCGAGAACTCACCCCCGGGGCCGACCAGGGAATCCCGGCTCCCAGACTCTCCAGGATGGCGCAGAGAGAGTTGGAGCAGTAGTTGGGTCTATGAAGACGAAAGGGGGTTCTGGAACCGACAAATCCACAGAAGATGGCACTGAGCACTCCGGCTAAGAAGGACCAGCTTGGCTTGGAAGAGGGACAACAGTGGGCACAGTAGGCTCCGAAACCAAATAGGTTGAAGCCGAGAACAATTTATCAGCGCCGACGACTTAAGGAGTCTATGTACCACCCGTTCCACGTCCTCATCAGATACTCTTCTTGTAGACTTGGAGGATAATGAAGGAGATCGAGACCTATGGAGAATAGACGATCTCAAGGTCAGAGAAACTGGGGAAATTTCAATGGACTGGCTCCAAGTAGAGGTGTCTTGTGGCTCTGAAGGCTTTGGAGCTGAAGAACTAGACCTATCAACCATAAGGACTTCCGACGGCTCCGAAGACTGTGGAGCTGAGTAAGTACTGGCCTTAGTCCTTTTAGGTAATTTAACTGGCTTCTCCGAATGAGGTGATGCAGATGGAGACTGTCTTTTATGTGATTTACCTTTTTTGAAGGAGATGAAGAAGAAGAGGAAGAGCTATGAATGGCCTCTTCAAAGGAGTGTTTTAAAAGCCATTTAAGAATCAACTTGTTTCTTGTCTCCTGAAGAACTCTGGCACTAAACGAATGACAGAAGGTGCAATCCTCCTGGAGATGGATAGCACCAAGACAATATACACAAACAATATGTTCATCAGTGATGGACATCTTTTGTGAGCATTTCTGACATTTTTTGAAACCCGAAGGCTTATGTTCTCCTTCTTTCTGTTCTTTAGACATATTGATACCAACAAAGAAGCTATATCTAACAGGATAATGTTTAAAGACTTATGCTACCAAAAACAATGCCAGTAAGAAAAACTAGGGAAAATTACAACCTCTAACTTAAATGGCTCTGATTTTCACACAAACTGTTAAACAGGCATGTAGCTCTCTAATTTAAATGAGCTATAAAGACACTGAGCTATAAGATACAACAAACTACAACAAACAAATAACAACTACCACTACAGGGATACCAAAGCCTATAAAGGAACAGCAAAAGCCGTGCGTGAGGAAAAAATTTATCTCTACTGAGGTAAAAACAGCAAAGAGAAGCAAATGAATACAATATATTGGTGAAAGAACTCTATGTTAGCAAAATTATTTGTTTTTGACAAGAAATATAAGAAAAAGTTTCACAACTTAGCCACGGCCAAGATGAGCGCATCCAACCTCGTAAAGCGGCAAATGAGATCTGGGGAATTGCACCACTGCATTGTGGGATACCTTCTTGCCACGAGCCAAGTTTGCAATCTTCAGCTAAGTATTCGGCCAAATCGGAGCCGAGGATCAGCTCTGAACCCATCAGTGTAAGAATGAAGGCGAGATAGGACAACATAACATCCTGCATTTGCCTGTTTTTCCCATGTTTAATGGACTTGGTAAATCAGTGTGTACACAGCCCACTATCTTGGGCTGCCAATGTTAACCTTTCATCTCTTGGTTTGAATTTGCCTCTTTTTAACCATTCCTGTGTTAGTTCTTTATCAACATGAGGTTCTTCCAGAAGTTTTCTATACTTGCAACTATAGTTATGCTTTTTCCACATTTCTCACCTTCTCATCTGGTCCTTCACCTTATATTCTGTCTTTTGTTTTTAAGCACATTCAGTTGCTGCCTGATTTTTATCCACTTCTGGTTTGATTTCCATTCCTACTTAATGCCGATATGTTTTTGCTAAATTAAGCAGAGAAGTCATCTTAGATTTATTCCCCTCGCATTTCAAAACTTTCACTACATTTGGGTCTTTTGAGGTCAGCAGATATGTATAGAGTCCCACAACTGCAGCTCTATACATGTAATCAATTTCAAGGAGGTCCATCCCTCCTTTGAAACGGGGAATATATAATCTTGGTATACACTGATTTTTATAAATCATTTGGTGAGCATGAAGCAACCTTCTTGTTTTCCTATCTAATCTATCCAACACGTTTTGGGGCCAGTCAATCACTCCAAAACTGAAAGTTAGGACAGGAAGAGCAAACTGGTTTATAGCTTAGATTTTGTTCCTAGATGTCAACACTGTTCTCAGAATTAATTTAAGTCTTCTAAAGTATTCCTTACTAAGTTTTATTTGCATTTGTTCATGTTTTATTGTTGATCCTTCATCAGTTCCCAAATATTTATACATTCTCTCTTGCTCAAGTTCTTTTATATCACATTCTTGTCCCAAACTGATGTTTTCCTGGTGCTGCAGTTTTCCTGCTTTAAAGGTTGCTTTTGCACTGCTAGTCTTGATGATGCTTCCTGAGATCTTTATTCTCCTTCAGCCTTACTGGACAACAAGGTCATACATGTCACCTTTTAATTACATCTGAAACTTCTAGCCAAAAACCTGGGTATGTATCCAAATGTGTCTTCATCCTTATCCTGTGTAACCTGCTGGGGTGGCTTAGGCTGCCCCCATGGGTTCCACTACACCCATGGGCCATGCTGGATCTCCCCCCTCCAAGGAAAAGGCAATCTGTTAACCAGATAAATGTTCCACATCCCCTCCATCTGCTCAGCAGTGTTACACTGTAAGTCTGACAAACAAGTCCTTATTTCCTTAGCACAGTACAAAGGACTTGCTCCTCTGATGCAAAGATCTACAAGGATTTCATATATAGTGACCTTACAGCTACTCAACCATCTATGAAAACAGCTGTTGAATTCTGCAATATATCCAATCACACCTTCATCTGCCTTTCTCCAAATTTACTTTACTTTCTGTACAACTGGTGAAAATTTATAACATGCAAGCAAACATTCTTTAACTTTGATATAACTTAAGCAGTCAACATCGCTGACTTTAGAAACTGCACAGATTGTTTTACCCATGAGTACAGGGGTTATAAATCTCACCCACTGCTCTTATTTAACTTGGTGCTGATTGCACACACCTTCAAAGACCCTTATAAAGCTATAATAATCACCCTCTCTTTGTATTAAGGAAGACGTTTTGTACTGATCTGGGTTTCTTGGGTGTGATTTCCTCCTTGCCGTTGACTCATGAGTTTCTGGTGTAGGATGATCACCTCATTTTCATGCCAACATTGCTTTCTCTCTCCCCTGCTTGTACCTACTCTCTCTGTACCTTCAACAGTTGCATCATCTCAGCTGCTTTGAGTTTTATATATTTAAAATCCAGTACCAGTCTCTCTAATTCTAGCTGGGCTTTAAGATCCTCTTGGGAAGAGACTGACTATTCTTGGTCCGCCTCCTGCACTATATATATGCTGCATTGCGTACAAAGCTGTCACCATCTCTTCTCGGTCATATTACCTTGATGGATTCTTCTTGCTTTACATTCCTTTGCCAGGTGTCCCACTCATGTTTTAGCACAGGTGCTAGAAGAGGTAATTATCTGTCTGTTCCTAAATTAAGCTAACTAAAAAATATAAAATAACTGCTGTGCACAGCACAACCAAACCTCTTTATATTTACATTCTGGCTGCAAAGATTAACACTCACACCTCTGGTAACAAAGCTGTTTTAGGCTTAGTCACTACAATTTCAGTGTTTTCATCAATGGCCACCAAATGTGATGCAGGAATGGCACCACTATGAGGGCTGAATGGGAGGGTGTCACGCAACGTGATGTTAGGATGGCTGGCACAGGTGGGGTATGAATCTTATCACTGCCATTCAAAGGTGAAATAATTGCAATTAGGTGCAGAGAAGTCTATTTCAATAATTAACTCACGAAATACAACCTGGCCCCAAGAGCTTAATGGGAATTTGTACTTCTACCCTAGGTAAGAGCTTCCAAAATCCACTAGACTGCACACATACACCATGTACAATACTGAGTGTTTAGCCAAGCACCCCAGGCCTGTGTCAAACCATTCTCTCTGCAAACCAGTGTCTTCATATTGCTCCTTTTTCCAGATAACTGCCTTTCACAAAAAGTATTATTTTTGTGCGCGCGCGCACACACACACACACACACACACACACACACACACACACACACACACACACACACACGCACACACGCACACACACACACACACACACACACACACACACACACACACACACACACACACACACACACACACACACACACACACATTCCTGGAAGTCTTACAGGATTCTCCAATTTCCTAGTTTTCTTCATGGTGTGGTAGTACAGTCACGTCTCAAGAATATCCAAGGGCTTCCCATTTCCTACTGTTCTTTAATTAAGCCAAATATGACATCTTCCACATTAATATTTTTCACTGGTAGTACGTCTAAGCAGTCTAACGGAAGACATGCACACAGTGTATTAGCCAGCAGAGTAAGTAATATTTTTAAATAATATTTACCCTCCTCTCAAACACATAGTGCATACATATAATAAATAATGGGCATCAGTCACAACAGCTTAACAGTTAATAAATGAGCTTTACTTATATAAGAAAGAAAATGGTTCAAATGGTTTAAACACTATGCAGGTTACTTTTCACAGAGAAATAAACTGCAATAAAAACAGACAGGATGGATACAGAAAAAGTACAGTTGTGTACACTTACCATACATGTAGATGCTCGAGTGTATTCACTGTTGCCGTCATTACCTTTGTGTAATCTGCTAGCAGCTTGCCCTCTGTCGGCCCGAATAACAAAGTCTTAGGTCGTGCGTTAGTTGCTGTCTCTTCTTCTATGACGCCAGGTCGTCAGGGGTATAAAACATGCAGCCGACGCCATTTTATTCAGTTTTTCTTACCCCAGATGTCAGGTGCCCCCAAATGGGGAGCAAAAAAAAAAAAAAAATATATATATATATATATATATATATATATATATATATATATATAAAAACAGTAAATATATATAAATGCACTTTTAGAAACATAAACTTTACCTTCATCTAAAAGCAAATACACCATAAAGGCTTTTGTGTATAGTGAAGGAAAGAACAGGTATAGAAAAGGGGGATGGCGGGTGGGTAACCTGGACTGCAACAGTGAATACACTCGAACATCTACATTTATGGTAATTGTGCACAACTGTACTATGTTCTTCATGTTTCACTGTTGCAGTCATTACATTTGGGTAGAATCCCACCGCTATGGATGGGAAGATGGAACTAAACAACATTAGGAGTGGCTATAAGGCCCTGCAGAACTGCAGTGGCAAAGCCTGCCCTGGATTTGGAGAAGAGAGGCAAATGATAATGCTTTGTGAAGGTATGAACAGAGCTCCAAGTAGCAGCTTCTAGAATGTCTTTGGTTGGAACCCCTCTGAGAAAAGCTGCTGAAGTAGAGACAGCCTTGGTGGAATGTGATCTGATCCCCTTGGGCACAGGTTTACCATGGTGCAAGTAGCAGAAATGAATGCAGTTGCTTATCCACTTAGAAATAGTTTGCTTTGATATAGCCTTCCCCTCTGACCTTGCAGCAAATGCTACCAGTAGTTGCTCAGACTTTCTTAGAGATTTGGTCCTGTTTAAGTAGAATCTTAGTTGTCTGTGTACGTCCAATGAATGCAGAATCCGCTCCCTCTTGTTCTACGGATTTGGGTAAAATGTTGGCAGGTGAATGGTCTGGTTAAGAGCCACACTGGATACCACCTTAGGCATAAAAGAAGGATTGGTCCTGAGGGACACCCTGTCCAGGTAAAATATAATAAAAGGCTCCACTGCCATGAGAGCCTGTAGTTCTGAAACCCTTCTTGCTGAAGTGACTGCCAAGAGAAAAGCTGTTTTCCAAGATAGAAATTTTATGTCTGCAGTAGCTGCTGGTTCAAAAGGAGGCAGGGTGGGTTTTTCCAGCACAAAATTGAGGTCCCATGCAGGAGTTGGTGATCTTCTGGGAGGCCTTAAATTTTTGGCCCCTCTAAGATACTGTTTAATCAGAGGATGATAAAAGAGGGGGGGGGGGGCTCTGTGTTGTAATGAGCTGAGATGGCAGAGGCATGGATTTTTATTGAAGAAAAAGATAGGCCCTTGTCAAGCATCTCAGTCAAATATTGTAAAATCTGAGGGATATTGGGCTTTGCTGTTTCTGTTCCTTGTGCTTGGTTCCAAGCACAGAATCTCTTCCATTTATCAAGCATCTCAGTCAAATATTGTAAAATCCGAGGAATATTGGGCTTTGCTGTGTCTGTTCATTGTGCTTGGTTCCAAGCACAGAATCTCTTCCATTTATCACCATAAGATTTTCTAGTACTAGGCCTTCTGGCTTCCAAAATGACATCCATCAGATTTACTGAGAGGTGTTGTTTGAATAATTAATTGATCAGCCATGCTGCAAGATTCAGAGTTTGGAGTTGAGTGTGCAGAATTTGATTGGTATCTGAGGCAAGTACCATGGAGGAAGTTGAGACATATTCCTTAGAAGTGGGTACCAGTGCTGGCGAGGCCAGTCCGGAGCAACTAGGATCATTTTTGGTTTTTCCTGTCTGACTTTTAGTAAGACCTTGGGGAGTAGAGGCAGAGGGGGAAAGGCATAGACTGATAGGTTTTTCCAGTTGAACGATAGGGCATCCACTTTCCATGCTTTTTTGTGATGAGTTCTTGTGCAGAATTTGTCCAACTGATAATTTTGGGGTGAGGCAAATAGATCTATGTCTGGGCTCCCCCATTTCTGTGTTAACATGCTGAAGATTTGTGGATCCAGTTTCCATTCGTGCAGGTCCATAAGATTTCTGCTTAGGTCATCTGCCAGAGTATTTTGTTTTTTTCCTGGCAGGAATTGAGCTTGAAGATGTATTTGGTAAGTCAAGGCTGTGTTCCACAAGGCCATGGCTAGTCTGCAAAGGGGGTAGGAATGTGTACCCCCCTGCTTGTTTATGTACCACATAACTGTGGTGTTGTCCGTCTTTATCAGTAGTTGTCCTGGATGAAGTAAGTCCTTGAAGGCTGTCAGAGCATTCTGAACAGCTAGCATCTCTTTCTGGTTGATATGTAGATGCATTTGGCTTGGGCTCCATTTGCCCTGAATGCATCTCTCGCCAGGTGGGCCCCCCACGCATAGTCTGATGCATCTGTAGTTAGGGTTTGGGTGGCAGAGGGTAGAGTGAATGACAGTCCCTTGTTTTGGTAACATGTCTCTGCCCACCAAAGAAACTCCTATTGTAGGCAGGGAATGAGAGGAATCATTGTTTCCAGACTGTGACAATGTTGACTCCATAAACGTTTTAGGTACCAGTGAAGTTTCCTCATATGCAGTCTCGCATATGGAATTAGTAGAATGCAGGACGCCAGGAACCCCGAAGCCTGCAGAATTTGTCTTGCAGATAACTGGGTTTTTGTTGCCAGTTGTTTTAAGTATGTTGTCAGTTGCCTTTGTCTGGCATGAGGTAAGCCATCTGGGCACTTGTATTCAAGCTTGCACTCAGGAATGTAATTATTTGAGAGGGTACCAGTTGTGATTTGTTTTCGTTTATGGTGTACCCTAGGCATGCTAGAAGCCTTCTTACAAATGCCAGATGGTGAAGAAGAGTGTTCTTGTCCTCTGCTTGAATGAGACAGTCATCCAGATAAGGATAAATTTGAATGCTTCTTTGTCTGCAGAATGCAATTACTGGTGCCAGGCACTTTGTAAAGTCCCTGGGCACAGTAGATAAGCCAAAGGGCAGTGCAGAGAATTGGTAATGCAAAAAATCTGCTTTGAAGCAGAGGTATCTTCTGCATGATTACCTTATTGGGATATGCAGGCATGCCTCTTTTAAGTCTAGAGTTACTAACCAAGCATTCCTGCCTAGCATAGGCAGTAGCTGTTGTAAAGTCAGCATTTTGAATTTTGGAATGTCCAGGAACGTGTTCAAAATCGATAAGTCCAGTATTGGACGCCATGAATTGTCTTTTCTGGGTACCAGGAAAAGTCTTGAATAAAAACCTTGTCCTTTTTCCTTTTCTGGTATTGGTTGAATAGCCCCCATGTCCATGAGGGACATGACTTGTTTCTGGGCCTCTGCCCACTGGTTTTGTGACAGATCTGGACATCCGTTTGGAATTGGCAAAGTATGGAAATGAAATCTGTACCAATGGGATACTATGTTTAATACCCACTTGTCCTGGGTAATTAACTGCCAATTGTGAGCATGAAGTGCTATTTTTCCCCCAAGGGGGCTGCCAAAAGATAAGTGCTTGGTGATGGTAGAGGAAAGTCATTGAGACTGCTTACTCTAGGGTTGTGCTTTGTTTCCTCTAGATTTGGAGGTGGAGGCACCCCATTGCTTTGACCTTTAAGAACCCTATGACTGGTATCTGGACCCTTTTGAGCACCTGGATTTGCCTTGAGTGGCTCTGTTGGACACAGGAAAGGACCAGTTTTTAGTAGGCCAGTGTCTACTGAACCTGGGTGGCTGCACTTGCAAGAAATCTTTTACAGTTTGCATAGATTTAGCTTTGTCTTCTATTTTCTTTAAAACCTCTTCTGCCTTATTACTAAACAGAGTGTCATGCTGCAAAGGGGCATCCAACAATTTAGCTTTAACATGATCAGGCAGATTTTGCTCCTTGAGCCAGGCATGCCTTCTAATCACAGATCCAGTAACGGCGGCCCTACAAGAGGCCTCCAAGGAATCAAAACTACATTGTAAAGTATGCTTTCCAACCTGTTCTGTTGAATGCTATAATTCCTGTAACTCTTTATTTTCCACACAATCAGAAATCAACATAATTTTCTGTTTCAGTAAGCCCATAACATGCTGTTGATATTTAAGCATATGAAAAGTACAGTTGTGTACACTTACCATAAATGTAGATGTTCGAGTGTCTTCACTGTTGCAGTCATCACTGTAGGGTTCTTCCTGCCGGCAGGCAGTCCTCGGTCGGCCAGAATCCCAAAGTCTGGGTCCGGCGTCGGCTGTTCAGTCATGCTCCCTGACGTCAGAGCGCCAGGAGTACAAAGCTGCCAGCCAACACCATGTTCTCCAGTTTTTCTTGCCCCAGATGTCAGGTGCCTAAAAATGAAGGCCAGTAGTGAAAACCAAAAAAATAACATACCACAAACCCCATAGCCTGTAGCAAATACACCTCAGAAGAAAGGTGAAGTAGGTAAGCACACTAGTGAAAGTATAAGAGGGGACAGGAGGGAGGGTAACCCAGACTGCAACAGTGAAGACACTCGAACATCTACATTTATGGTAAGTGTACACAACTGTACTATGTTCATCGTGTTTCACTGTTGCAGTCATCACTGTAGGGTTGAATCCCAAAGCTGAGATAAGGGGTGGTGGTTATAGAGAAGAAGGGGCGGCTACAAGGCCCTGCAAGACTGCAGAAGCAAAGCCTGCCCTAGACTTAGAGTAAAGAGAGAGATTATAGTGCTTAGAGAAAGTATGCACTGAACTCCAAGTTGCAGCTTCCAAAATATCTTTGGTAGGTATTCCCCTGAGAAAGGCAGCTGAAGTAGCAGCAGCTCTGGTAGAGTGAGTCCTAATTTTTCCTGGGATTTGTTTTCCATGATGAGAGTAACAAAATCTGATTCCATGTGCAATCCATTTAGAAATGGTCTGTTTTGAAATGGCTTTGCCTTGGGAGTTCGTTGCATAAGAAACAAACAGTTGCTCTGTTTTCCTGATATCCTTGGTTCTGTCCAGGTAAAAACGAAGTTGTCTGTGTACATCCAAGGAATGCAAGATCTTTTCCCCCTTATTTTGTGGATTAGTGAAAAAAGTTGGCAGGTGAATAGTTTGATTTAAAGCCACTTTCGAAACCACTTTAGGCATGAAAGTAGGATTAGTCCTTAAAGACACCCTATCTTGGTGAAAAATAAGGTAAGGTTCCACTGCCATGAGTGCTTGTAACTCCGAGACTCTCCTGGCTGAAGTCAAAGCCAGTAGGATAGCTGTCTTCCATGATAAATATTTAATATCAGTTGTGGCAGCAGGCTCAAAAGGAGGCAGAGTGAGTTTTTCCAGAACAAAGTTGAGGTCCCAGGCAGGTATGGGTGGTGTCCTAGGGGGCCTTAAATTCTTTGCTCCTCGTAGATATTGTTTCAGAAGTGGATGTGAAAAGAGTGGGGGGTCTGTATTGTAATGTGCAGAGATAGCTGAGGCATGAATTTTTATGGAGGAGAAGGATAAACCCTTATGTAGCATGTCTGTTAGGTAAAGCAAAATCAGAGGGATATTAGGAATGAGAGGATCCGAATCCTGAGCATGCATCCAGGTGAAAATCTCTTCCATTTGCCTGCATAAGATTTTCTAGTGCTAGGCCGTCTGGCTTCTAAGATAACATCCATGACCTTTTTGGGAAGGAGAGGATTAATCATAGATCCTGAATTCGCCAGGCTGCCAGGCTGAGAGTTTTGAAATGAGAATGCAGAACCTGGCCCTGGTGTTGGGACAAAAGATTGGGAATCTGAGGCAAAATCCAAGGTGGTTCCTGAGATAGATTCTTGAGTGTTGAGTACCAGAATTGACGAGGCCAATTTGGAGCCAGTAGAATCATCATCTTGGGCTTGTCCTGCTTGATCTTTAACAACACCCGTGGTAGAAGAGGTAGTGGTGGAAAGGCATACCCCTTGAGGTTTTTCCAACTGAATGATAGTGCATCCACTTTCCATGCTAGCTTGTGAAAAGTCCTTGTGCAAAAAAATCTGTAACTGGTGGCTGAGGGGGGATGCAAATAGATCTATGTCCGGGCAGCCCCATGCTTCTGTAATCGTCTTGAATATGTGGGTGTCTAGCATCCACTCGTGTGGGTCTGACAGGTTCCTGCTCAGGCTGTCTGCCAAAGTATTTTGTTTCCCTGGCAGGAACTGAGCTTGTAGATCCACTTTGCAAGCTAGTGCTGTGTTCCATAGAGTAATGGCTAGTCTGCAAAGGGGGTAGGAATGTGAGCCCCTCCTGCTTGTTTATGTACCACATAACTGTGGTGTTGTCTGTTCGTATCAGTAGTTGTCCTGGTTGTAGAAGATCCCTGAAAGCCAAGAGGGCATTCTGAACAGCTAACATCGCTTTTAAATTGATATGTAGGTGCTTCTGATCCTCTGTCCAAAAACCTTGCAGACCCTTTCCCTGCAAGTCGGGTCCCCAAGCGTAATCCGAGGCGTCCGTGGTTAATACTTGGCTGGCTGGAGGTAGACTGAAGGCTTTGCCTTTGTTGTGAAGACATGCCATGAACCACCAATGGAATTCCTTTTGTAGGCAAGGCAAGACAGCAATCTGTTTCTAGACTGTGGCAATGCTGGGACCATACACTTTTTAGGTACCATTGTATTTTTCTCATATGTAGTCTTGCATTTGGTATGAGAAGGATGCAGGAGGCCATGTAACCCAAAGCCTGCAGGAATTTCCTTGCAGTTAGCTGAGTTATAGAAGCCAAGGTTTTGAAAGTGGAAGCCAGCTGTAGTTGTTTTTCGGATGTCAGGAATGCTATCTTGGTTGTTGTGTTTAAAAGAGCACCCAGAAAGGTTATCTGTTGTATGGGAGTCAAATTTGACTTTTTTATGTTTACAGTGAATCCCAGGCACTTGAGAAGATTTTGAACAAATAGCAGGTGCTGGAGTAAAACATCCTTGCTGTCTGCTTGAATAAGGCAGTCATCCAGATAAGGGTAAATCTGAATAACCTTGAGTCTGCAATAAGCTACTACTGGTGCCAGGCACTTGGTGAAGACCCTGGGCGCAGTAGACAAGCCAAAGGGCAGCACAGAGAATTGGTAATGTGTCGGGCCGGCCTTGAACCAGAGGTATTTTCTGCACTCCTGTCTGATAGGGATGTTGAAGGTAAGCCTCCTTTAAATCCAATGCCACCATCCATGCATTTTTGCTCAATATTGGCAGGAGCTGCTGCAGAGTAAGCATTTTGAACTTTGGTATCTCCAGGAAAGTATTTAAGACTGACAGATCCAGGATGGGTCTCCATGAGTTTTGCTTTCTGGGAACTAGAAAGAGCCTTGAGTAAAAGCCCTGCCTCGTCTCTGATTGTGGAACCAGTTCTATGGCCCTCATAGCCATGAGGGATCCCACCTGGTTTAATGCCTCAGACCTTTGGTGTTTTGGTAGGTCTGGCCATCCATTTGGTCTTGGCAAGGTATGAAAGTGGAATTTGTAACATCGTGAAACTACATCCAGAACCCATTGTCTTGGGTTATGTAAGTCCAATTGTGTTGAACAAGAGAGAGTTTTCCTCCTAGAGGGGCATCCAGGAGAGCAGTTCCTGGAGCCATGCAGGGGGAGTCATTGAGCCTGTTTTCTAAATGATTGAGGTCTGTCCTCTCCACCCCTGGAGGTGGAAGCACTCCATTGTCTAGGTCTGTAAGAGGTCTGTGTTTGAGGCCTCCCTCTGGTGCGCCTATATCTACCCCTCTGAGACCTGTCCGAGCTGGGAAAAGACCAATTTTTTGTTGGCCAATTTCTGCTAAATTTAGGGGGCTGTACTTGTAAGAAATCCTTAACCGTTTGCATGGATTTTGCCTTATCCTCCATTTTCTTTATCACCTCTTCAGCCTTAGGCCCAAACAAAACATTATGTTGAACAGGAGCATCCAGTAACTTTGCCTTCACTTGATCAGGTAAGTTTTGTTCCTTTAACCAAGCATGTCTTCTAATGACTGTGCCAGAGGCAGCCGCCCTGCAAGAAGCCTCCAAGGCATCAAAACCACAGTGTAAACCATGCTTCCCCACTTGTTCAGTAGCATGCATCAAATCATGTAATTCCTTATTATCTGCACATGCAGAAATGGTACCTAACTTTTGTTTCATAACAGGCAGTAGAAATTGCTGATATTTTAGCATATGAAATTGGCAACTTAAAGACCTAATCGATAAAGTAGCAGAAGTATACACTTTTTTGCCCCATCTCTCCAAAGCTCTGGAATCCTTATCTGTCAGAACAGGATTTTTAGCAGAGGCAGCCTTAACCCCCTTAGGACCCTGAGAAATGGTTTCTGGATCAGCAGTAGGATTTTTGTAAAGGAACTGGTGGGTGTCAGGGACCCTGTAATATCTGTTGGGCTTAGCAGGAGCTGGAGGAAAGGAGTCAGGAGTTAAATTAGCCTCAGAAAAAGCATCATCCACAATATCCAAAATAGGAGGAATAGCCAGGGGTCTATGTTGGGGAAGAAGAAGGAAATCCCTGAGCCTTCTCTTAGATTCCGAGTACTCCTGTCCCTCCCAGTGAAAATGTTCCCTCATGTCATGTAAAGTTTCCCCAAAAGAAAAATCCTCAGGGGGAGAAGCTGATGGAATAGATTCCTCAGCATCAGAATCCTCATAAGGAGGGAAAGAATATTCCTGTTCAGTGGAAGACACTGAAGAAATTGATGCCTGCAGAAGATTCATAATCCAACTCTTGCCTTGGCCTTTTGTCTGGAGGGGGATGTGAACCCCTGATCATGGTTAGCAAGTCCTCCGCCATTTTAAGTAACTGTTTCTGTGATTTGGGTCCCGGATCAGAAGAGGCCTGGGTTGGTGTCTTAGATTTAGAAGGAGTCTTTGTCTTTGTCCTGGGTTTTGCCTTCATCAGAAGCTGAGTAGGCCTGAAAACCCCCTCGGAAGCCGGTATCTGCACAGCGGCTCCGGACCCATCCGAGGGAGCATTGTCCGAAGGTCCTGCAGCTGGAGTGCTCAAAGGCCTAGTTGGCTCCTCGTGAGAGTCCGTTTTGGCTATCAGTTCTGAAATGGCCGATGACAGGGGCTGCAAAAGAGCCTCACTGATGACGGCCAAACCTGAAGATGGCTCTGGTTGTGCAACATCGTCTGATTTGGACCTTGGAGGCCTGTCCTTATCCTTGCGTCGTTTGTGAACTCCCGTAATCGGAAGGGTGTCCGACGACATTTTATAATTAAATCGCCTACCAAAGTAGTGAAAAGCAAAATTGTACCTTCGCTTAATCGTACGTTGGTTAAATCTAGCACAAAACCGACAACTAGCTACGTCGTGGTCAGAGCCTAAACAAGGAATACAGTAAGAATGGAAATCCTTATGAGGTATTTGCTTCCCACAAGAAATGCAATTATTAACTTTTTCTGACATCGGACTGGAGCAAGAAGAAAGTTTCCCCAATGGGGTACTTAGCTTTGAGAAGAAGAAGTAAGTCTTCAGACTGAAGCACGAAAAAATATCAGGAGTCATCCGACCGGCACTTGCGAACTGCTTTCACCGCATGGCAAGAAAGACTGGAGAACATGACGTTGGCTGGCAGCTTTGTACTCCTGGCACTCTGACATTAGGGAGCATGACTAAACAGCCGACGCCGGACCCAGACTTTGGGATTCTGGCCAACCGAGGACTGCCTGCCGGCAGGAAGAACCCTACAGTGATGACTGCAACAGTGAAACACGATGAACATCTGGCAGTTTAAGACCCTGCTTGCCAAGGTTGCAGACGTATAAACCTTCTTACCCCATCTATCCAGTGCCCTGGAATCTCTGTCAGAGGGGGTAGGATTTTTGGCTGTAGAGGCCTTTACACCCTTGGGACCCTGAGAAATAGTCTCAGGATCAGCAGCAGGATTTTTGAATAGAAAGTTGTGGGAGTCAGGAACCCTGTAATATCTGTCTGGCTTACTAGGAGCCAGAGGCAGGGAATCAGGAGACATGCTTGATTCCGAAAACACATCATCAACAATGTCTAATACAGGAGGTATTGCCAAATGCCTATGCTGAGGAAGAAGGAGGAAATCCCTAAGCCTCTTTTTTGATTCAGCAAAGTCCTGACTCTCCTAATGAAAATGTTCCCTTAAAGTATGCAAAGTCTCTCCAAAAGAGTAATCCTCAGGAGGAGATGGAGATGGGATGGATTCATCTGCATCAGAATCCTCATAGAGTGGAAAATTACATTCCTGATCAGAAGAGGAATCAGAAGAAATGGAAACCTGATCTGAAGATTCATAATCAGTGCCTTGCCTAGACCTCTTAGCAAGGGGGGGGGTTTGGGAACGCCTAATCAAGGTAATTAAATCCTCAGCCATTTTGATCATCTATTTTTTAGGCATAGGGGCTTGAGCATGTGGCTCATGCACCAGTTTTTAGACATAGAAGATGTTGTTGACCTTGTTTTTGAGGCTGACATCAGTTTAATATAAAAATGTTGAGGCCTGAAAACACCCTCAGAAGCCGATGCCTGCTCAGCGGCTCCGGACCCATCCAAGCGAGAGACATCCGCGGGTTCAATACTCTGTGAATCTCGTGGCATACCAGACTCCGAATGGGTCTCGGTAGAGGCCTGCGACTCAAAAGTAGCGGGTATCAGAGGTTGCGAAAGCACCTGACCGTGTCCTGGCAAACTGGCAACTGGCTTAGGAGAAGCTTCGTCGTTGGTTTTGGACCTTGACAGTCTGTCTCTGTCTTTTTCTTTGCGTTTTTTGTGAACTCCGGTAGTCGAATTGCTAACCAACGACATTTCAGGATAATTAAATCTTGTACCAAAATATTTAGAAGCAAAAATATATCGACGCTTAAAAGTGCGTTGGTTAAATCTAGCATAAAACTGACAGCAAGGCACGTTGTGATCTGGGCCTAGGCAAGGACTACAGTACAAATGAAAATCCTTATGAGGTATATGCTTCCCACAAGTAATGCAATTATTAACTTTTACTGACATCGGTAAGGAGCAAGAAAATATTTCCCCAATGAGGTACTTAGCTTTAGTTTGAAGACTTCGGTTCTGAAACTCAAATACAAAAATTTCAGGAGTCGGCCGACCGGCACTTACGAACTGCTTCTGCTTCGGGCACCGCGCGGCAAGAAAGACTGAATAAAATGGCTACGGCTGCATGTTTTATACCCGATGACCTGACGTCATGGAAGAAGAGACAGAAACCGATGCAGGACCCAAGACTTTGTTATTCAGGCCGACTGAGGGCAACCTGCCAGCAGATTACCCAAATGTAATGACTGCAACAGTGAAACACAAAGAACATCCCTAAGCTTGAGATACTCAAGTTCCTGGCTATATATTAGTGCACAAATACTGTCCCTAACTGTCATAAATTGCATCAGTTAATAATTAATGCTCTCAGACAGGTCCATCACAAACAAGACAGCATCAATATAATTTTCCTAGCATAGCATAGCGCACAAGGTTATATACAGTGTTTTTTCCCCAAGTCTCTAATGTTCATCAGATGATATCAGTGTCCTGATGATGGCCTAGAGAAAAACAAGTAGTCAGACCAGTTATTTTACTTGCTATATAAATGACATGAACTGCCAGCATACATTCAAGTCTGTTTCCTCCCCTTAATTCCACCCTGGTGTGGGTTAGTGATATGCAAGACATTAAGTCCATCAGCAATTATACAACAATTCCTTTTAGGTTCATAGGTTCATAGGTTTATACTAGGCTATCTGCCCTAAGGCATTTATAAGCCTAGCCCAAATTTTTGTGGCTTACGCCACCCCTTATATGAAAAAATACTGTGCCCATTAGTTTGTTGTGCCTCTGTCCAGCAGTGACACAGAGATGATTCCCGGGATAAACCTACAATCTCCCATCCACAGGTCAAGATTTCTCTTGAACAGAGCCAGCGAGGTGCTCTGCCTCACATGGATCGGGATTTTATTCCACAGCATAGGGAGTCTCTGAGTGATAAATCTATCCCTCCAGCACGTCCTATTTATATCCGTGCTAAGGTTTAAGTCGCTTGCTCTAGTGGTTTTGGTGGATTTGGATTTTTTGAGGTGGAGCATGTCCATTAATTCGGGTTGGACATGGCCTTGTATGTCAGGCACATGTCACCTCTGAGCAGACGGTATGCAACTGAATAGAGCTGGAGTTTCTTCAATCTGGCAGCATATGACAGATTTTGGAGTCCCTTTATCCTTTTGGTGAGGAACTTTTGGGGTCTGTCCAATTGCTGCAGATGTCGGGTGAGATACATCCCGAATGGGGCATTGTACTCGATCATTGGTCTGATAAGTGAAGAGTACAGGGAACAATGACCTCACTAGATCTGGATGTGAATCCCTTCATGATCAGGTGGGCAATGTAGAAGGTCTTTCTAACCACTTTAGCAACGTGAGTGTCAAAAGAAAGGCCACTGTCAACCTGGGTCCCCAAGTCCCTGATAACCTCTTCTGTGCTTAGTGGATTGCCACCTATATGGTAGCTTGGGGTTACCTTGTTTTTCCCGAAGGGTATGACTATACATTTTTGGCGTTTAACTTCAGGCCATGGCTCTGGCACCAGCTATCTGTTTCTGTGAGTCCCTTCTGAAGAATATCCGTGTCCGATGCACTTTCCACTATGGCCCAGTTTGCAGTCGCCTGCAAACTTTGTCAGCCAAAGTCCTCCCATGTTGGCCTGTACTTCTGAGAAGTAGATGCCGAACAATAGGGGGCCAAGGACCGAGCCCTGTGGGACACCACTTGTGACCGGCTTGGAGTCTGACATAGCGCCAGCAACTCTAACCCTGTGGGTTCTGTCCTTAAGCCAGTTTGCAACCCATCTTGTGACATATGGGTTTACATTTAAGCTGGTAAGTCTTTCTACAATACCCGAGTGGGGTATTGTGTCGAAGGCCTTTGCAAGGTCAAGGTAGGCTGTATGGACTGCCTTTCCCTCATCAATGGCCTTGGTGACTGTTTCAAAAAAGTCGACCAAGTTCAAAAGGCATGATCTGCCCTTGACGAAGCCAAACTGGGTCGGGTCCAATGTCTGCAAGTCCCCTTTATCTTTGTTTATGAGCTCCATTATGATCCTCTCCATAGCTTTGCAGACTAGACTTGTTAAGCTTATGGGGCGGTAATTACCAGGGTCCGTAGAGGCACCGCCTTTGTGGAGTGGGACCACAGTTGCCGTACGCCACTCCTTGGGCAAGTATCCTGTGGTAAGGCTGAGATTAAACAGCTGCTTTATGTGCGGGTTTAATTCCTCATTTAGCTCGTGTAGCACACAGCCAGGGACACCATCCGGTCCCATTGATGCTGTGTTTTTAGCTTTAGAGAGAGCAGCTTTCACCTGCGCATTTGAGATGTCTGGGAGGCTACACTCTGCTGGGATAGTTATCTCTCCTTTAGTGGGGGGGGGGGGTGAAGTTTGCACTGAACCTGTCTGCCAGTATGTTGGCAATGTCTGTGGGTTCAGTGATTTTTGTATCATTTTGGACTAATTCTGAGCATATCTGGGAGTTTCCACCCAGGTTCATTTATCTTTTTTTGTTACATTCAAAAGAGAAGACAGCAGCTCTGGAGATATAACACACCTCACAAAAAAATCCCTTCTTTTTTTATACTCAAAAAGACAAATGTCAGACATTCATAAGCCCTGCAAACAACACACTGACTGCATATGTACAACCGAGGAGAACGGGAAAGAAGTACATTACAGTTTAACTGTTTCCCCTGGCCTAGCCTTATCCCTGCAATCACATTACATAACAGACTTTTTATCTACTAAAGACTTTATAATAGAGATTTTAGATTGCATAGATTTGTTCACGAGAAACATTTTGGTTATTTTATTTTCATAGACCCCAGCCTCCACACCCACTTTTACTCATGTGTGCTAACCCAAACCCCACCCCTGCCTCTAACCCCAACCCTACCCATTAGAAGCCCCCTTGCCCATCCTTAGGCATGTGTGTTAACTCTAAATTTAACTCTACTCCAGGCCCTAAGCCCGACACTATACATTATGTTATTAAAACCCCATTCCATACCAGTACCATTATTCAGATAATGCTTGATCTGAATTTCATAGCTGGGGTTGTTGATAGTGAATGAGAAATTTTCAGTGATTTTTGACTAACTTGTTTTATTGTGTCAGTGATTTGTGCATTAACTCTATTTTTCTCCCATTTGTACGTCATTCTTTTGTGTTGTTGGCCAGTCAAGATAGAATGACATATACCTTTATATCTCTATGTCGATCTTTAAGTATATCTAATTACGTATACATATATATATGTGTGTGTATATATATATATATATATATATATATATATATATATATATATATATACACACACACACACACACACACACACACACACACACACACACACACACACACACACACACACACACACACACACATATATACGTGTGTGTGTGTGTGTGTGTGTGTGTGTGTATATATATATATATATATATATATATATATATATATATATATGTTTGTGTATATACACACACACACACACACACACACACACACACACACACGTGTGTGTACACATATGCTCGCACACACAACAATGCAATATTATTTATGCATATTCCATTGTCTGTTAGCTGCATTCTTGTCACACTGTAAGATACCTCCTAAACGCACTTTCTCTGGACCTGAATTTGGCACCTTCACAATAAATGTATCCCTCCACATATGGATGTGCACACACTCACACACACACAACATCTTTTGCACTTTTCATTACAAGGACAGACATTATAACTTGTACATAGCCTAGGCATTAAGTGTATAATCCTCAGTGCTCCTTGTGCAATCCTGCCATCTAGAGCACACAGGTTGCTGTGCTGTGTTCTCTACCTCAAACTGCAAAGCTGCTCTACTACAGCTATCAAAATAAATGTTATTTAGGGGAGATAGAAATGTCTTTCGAACGCCCACCCAACCGCGGGGAGGACATGCAGACTCTGTGTGGAGTCTGCATGTCCTCCCCGTGGTTGGATGGGCATTCGAAAGACATGCGTAAATGGGCGTGCCTTCGTTGAAGGTTGAATGTCGAGCTGGCACCTCTGCGTTCGTGAAAATCTACTGCCTATCATTAGCGGACCGGAGTTCCGCTGTGGCGACCCCTAACCGGGAAAAGCCGAAAGACAACAACAGAAAGAAAGAAAAATAGAAAGGGAGAGAGAGGAACATGTCAACTGGAAGTTAACTTGTAATAGGTTATTCATTTAATATAATATACCTACAGAATGGAATACTTTGCTCAGTATTACCCCAAGAGCTGTGTTCACTTTTAAGACATCCACAAAAATACTGCAGCTTAGAACCTGTATTTTTTTTCCATGTTATTTGTTTCTTGCCTTCTCATTGCTTGAATTCATAATGCACAGATGGTGCATGCTTTACTTTATGGACAAGTTTGCGTCTTCACAGAGGGTGAATGCTTCAGGTATGAACTAAGCTGTAACAAATGCACAAAAAATTAAAATTTATTGGAAAAATATAAAGTAGAGTTTTCCAGTTTTGTGTACAAAGATTAGTGACAGAACTGTTGTTTGGCTTTTTCCGGTTAGGGGTCGCCACAGCGGAACTCCGGTCTGCTAATGATTGGCAGTGGATTTTTACGGTGCCGAGTTGCCAGCCCGATGCCCAACCTTAAAAGAAGGCACGCCCATTCACTCACTGATGTGTCAGCAGGTTTTTAACTTATTGGTTACAGTTCTTGAACTTTCAAGCTGTACTTACCTGAAGCACTGCAACAATACTCCATGTAGAAATAGATGCCAAAAATCAGACTGAATGCTGAACATCATACATGTCTACAACTTGAAGACCACCTGTGACTCTGCAGGCTGAAAGATGAAAAATAGTGGTAAATAGATTAGTAAAAGTTTAGGTAAATGGAAGATCACACACGAGTTTAAAGCAAGACATCAAAAACAAAAGAACACAATTAACTATAAGATACAATTACTATAAGTGAAACTGGATAGGGAGAATAAATCAAGACCTTATTCATTTCTAAGAAAATCAATGCAACCTGAAAAAATAAGTCTTGTTTCAAAATTCTACCCATGACCACAGCTGAGATTTCCAGTAACTACAGGGTCATAAATAAGAGGAAACAGGTAAGGGGTACTCATCATAAAATGTACTCATTTTCATTTATCCATTTTATTCTTTATTTTTAGTTCAGAATACGGATTCCCATTCATTTTACCAAGAAGCAGCAAGTCAGTAAGTTGACTGTAGAACAGGACTTTACATAGACTTGTAGTTGTTTGTGAACTGGATGTCTAGAGGGTGGTTTTTCTACTGCAATTCTGATGCAAGTCAAACTGATGACAATTTTTTGGTACTGCTTTCATATCACCGTCAGGGTTGTGTTATCAGTTAGGTTTACAGTTTAGTTACATACTTTAGTCAGTTTAATGTTATTTTCTGCAGCTTTTTAGCTTAAGGTCTATACTGCAGGTCAAGCTACTGATTTTCTTTTTTTCTTTATTTTTGTTTTTACAATAAAGCTATAACTTGCATTTCTGAAATCATCTCATTTAACCAAGTTTTTTAAATAAAATAAATGCAATACTGTTTACTACTTCTTATTCCTTATTATATTTACTTAACAGATTAGGCAACTTTTTCCATTATTTGTAATTGGGGTGTAACCCTTTCAAATCTTAATCTAATTAACTCAATGGGGAAATTCATAAAGGCACCTTTTTGGTATTTAGCAAGGACCCTTACGTAATACTGCATGGTCCTTCAACATGAAGACATGCAGCATGGTGAAAGGCTGGGCCTGTGGCTGTGCTCAATGTTAATGGGATAATGCAGGTGGAATAACATAATTAGCCATGTACTCTCTCCCTGGAACTGCCCCAAGAAGACCTCTACATAGCCAAGCAATTCAAGAAAGAGCTATACCTTTTAGATCAGAATGGCTATCTCCACCACAATGTGGTAATGAAGATCACCAAAAGGCTGCGTTCAACCACTGAACAAGAACATGATGGGGGACACTAGACCCCCAGGTCATACTTTAAAAGTGCCATAATGGCACCTACATCAAAATGGGGCCTGGGGATGAAGGGAACCACCAGACACCAGGAGGAAAAGTAAAAAGTGCCGTACTGGCACCAAGATTACTACTGAGATTAGTTAGTGGGAGGGATACACTAGATATCAGGGATTACTCCATAACATGACATAAGGCACAGATCTACACAGCAAGGATGGGAGGACCACAGTTTTGTCTTTTCGGCTTTTCCCGGTTAGGGGTCACCACAGCAGAACTCCGGTCCGCTAATGATTGGCAATAGATTTTTTATGGTGCCAAGTTGCCAGCCCGATGCCCAACCTTCAGCAAAGGCACGCCCATTCACGCATGTATTTCGGAGGCCACTTGACCGTGGGAAGGACAGTACACACTCTAAAGTATCATACTGGCAGTGACAGCAGTAAAGCGAATGGAAGGGACCACTGGACATCAGGGAAAAGTGCCGTAATGGCACACATTTCATAATGGTGATGGGGGAACTACTAGACCATCAGGGATAACTCTTCAAAGTGCACTGACAGTGTAACAGGGATTGGGGTACAGGGATATACACATGTACACACACACACACACACACACACACACACACACACACACACACACACACACACAAACATACACACACAAAGATTTACAGCATTAAAAACATATTTAAAAACTGGATTTATAATAATTATCTAGCTTCAAAGCTTAAAAGAGTGAACCTTTGACAAGAATTCATCTAACAGTTTACAGATATAAAACATGTGCTCCCAATCCATTTGTATTGATTTATTACATCTCCAGTATTCGTTTTCCTTTGTTTTAGACATGCTGCTCAATTTTGTGAGCTGTAATAAGAAGTTATGTACCTACCATAACGTTCCATGTTAGTCTTCATCTCACCTTCTTTCTTGTTGTTTGGGATCGGAGCCGATCCTCGGCTCTGACTTGGCCATCTTCAATAGCTCAAGAGCTGTTTACTGGCTCGAGGCTACCCCTTATCCCATGATGCCTAGCGATAGCTACCCAGATCTCGTTTGAAGTAGCTAATCCAGACATAATAAGAGAGAAACCAGTTATCAAAAAACAGGTTGTTCCATGCATTCTAATATCTAGAACAGGTTAGGAAGACCTGGCCAGAAGAATAACAATAAAAGAATACTCAACCAGTGAAAAAAAGGGACTCCTCTCAATCCACTAGGATGGGGGATGGAGGAAGGGCCGCAAGAAAGAAGGCGAGATGAAGACAACTAACATGGAACGTTATGGTAGGTACATAACTTCTTAATGTTAAGTTGTCTATCTTACCTTCATTCTTGCTGTTTGGGACAGCGTCCCTAGCACCTAACACTCTGGGTGGCTCAGTGGAACAGACTCTTCAGAACAGTGGAACCAAAGTCAACTCTACTCTGGGAGACCATATGCACCTTGTAATGAGAAATAAAGGTATGAAGGTTTGTCCATGTGGCAGCTGCACAGATGGAATCCATGGGCAACCTAGACTGAAAGGCTACGGAGGTGGCTAACGCCCTAGTAGAATGACCTTTCGGTTTACTTGGTAACTCTTTGTTCCTTAACTGATAAATAAAAGTAATAGTGTGGGACAACCATCTGGATAAGGTTATCTTGGAAACTGGAAGACCTTGTTTGTTTAAGGCATAAGAAAGGAATAATTGGTCTGACTTTCTTATTTCTTTAGTTCTGTGCAGGTAAAAACGCAATTGTCTATGAACGTCCAATTGGTGAAGTTTGTACTCTGCCTTGTTGCTATGATTTGGGAAGAACACAGGGAGATCTATAGATTGGTTTAAATTATTTTCTGAGCAGACTTTAGGAAGAAATGAAGGATTAGTCCTCAGAGCAACTCTGTCCTTGTGAAACACCGGGTTGGGAGGACGAACACATAGTGCCTGAAGTTCTGAGACATGCCTAGCTGAAGTGATAGCTACCAAAAAGAGTGTCTTCCAAGATAGAAACTTGATGGAGCAAGAAGTTGCTGGTTCAAAAGGGGACAAAATTAAAGAAGTTAGGACTAAATTAAGGTCCCAAGGGGGAGGGGGATCTCTCACTGGAGGTCTAAGAAGAGATGTTCCTCTCAAAAAAGCTTTACAGAGCTTATGAGACATAATGTTAGAATTTGACAAACCAATATGAAAGTTAGAAATGGCCACTAACTGTACCCTAATCGTAGCGGAAGCGGCCCCGGAGTGAAACAGTTGTGCCAGGAATTCCAGAATTTCGTGGACTGGGGCTGAGAAGGGATCCACATTCCTAGACTCCGCCCAACAAGAAAAACGTTTCCATTTGCTAGCATAAGTTTTTCTCATTGTAGACTTATGAGAGGAGACGATAATCTCACGGACTGCTGGGGAAATGCTGGGAAGCCTGGCTAAGGCTAGAAGTGGAGCAACCAAGCTGTGAGCTGGAGAGTTTGGAGGGATTGATGCAACCCACCTGACTGATGAATCAGGAGATCTGGAATTGGGTCCAGAGTCCAGGGCTGATCGAGAAGATAATGGTGCAGGAACAGGAACCATATCTGTCGAGGCCCGTAGGGGGCAATGAGGATCATTTTGCAACCCAACGATTTTGCTTCCTGTATGAGTTTCGGTATCAGGGGAAACGGAGGAAAAGCATAAAGAAGTCCCTGAGGCCAATCATGGACTACAGCGTCTCTGGGTATGTGACCTGGAAGCGGAAGAAGGGATAAGTAGTTGCTACATTTGCTGTTGAAGGGGGTGGCAAAAAGATCGCAGCAAGGCTGTCCCCATTTGCGGAAAATAGGATCCGCAACTTCCTGATTCAGAGACCACTCGTGAGGCATGAGGATAGCTGTGCTGAGCCTGTCCGCTATGACGTTGGATCTCCCAGGGATGTGCGTCACAATCAGAAAACATTGGGAGGAAATCACCCACTGCCAAAGTCTGAGTTCTTCTCGACACAGGGGGTAGGATCTGGTTCCACCCTGCTTGTTGATGTACCACACCACTGACATGTTGTCTGTTTGAATTGCAATGGTCCCGAAAGGAAGAGAGTCTTGAAGAGCTTGCAACGTTAGGAGCACGGCTCTCATTTCTAGGACATTTATGTGCAGACAGCACTAGTGAGGTTGCCAAGTGCCTTGGACTGTCCTGCCCAGATAATGCCCCCCCCCACCCTATCAGGGAGTCATCTGTCATCACCGTGGCTACCGGAGGGGGTTGTATGAAAGGTCTGTCCTGAGTAACTAATGGGGAGACCATACACCAAGAAAGGTGTCTTTTGCATGCCTCCATGATCAGGATCATGTGAGACATGGGTAGTTCTTGGAAAGACCACTGTGTGAAAAGAAGCCACTGAAGAATTCTCATGTGGAAGCTTGCTAGAGGGATTAGAAGAATGGCAGCTGCCATGGAGCCCAGAGTTTGAAGGACATACCTGACTTGGATCCTTTTGCTCTGCATTAGAAATTGCACTTGTTGACAAATTGTGGGCACTCTTTCTAGTGGTAACCTTGCGAACATATCTCTTGTGTTTAAGTCTGCTCCTATGTAAGTGATAGATTGACAGGGCAACAAGGCAGAATTTTCGAAATTTATTGTAATACCTAGCTGGGTGCAGGATGTGATTGTATAATCCCACGCTTGTAGGAGGCGATGCCTGGTGGTAGCAGTGAGGAGCCAGTCATCTAGATATGGAAACACCTGGAATCCTTGACATCTCAGATGAGCCGTGACCACTGCCATACATTTGGTAAACACCCTGGGGGCTGCGGTGAGACCAAAGGGCAGAGCTCTGAACTGGTAATGATTGGCCCCAACCCGAAAGCGAAGAAATCTCCTGGAGCATCTGTCCATCTTGATATGGTAGTACGCATCCTGAAGATCTATCAAGCACATTCAATTGTCCTGACCCAGAAAGGGTACAATGGACTGTAGCGTGGCCATCCAAAACTTTGCTCTTTGTACAGACTTGTTTAGTCTGCTGAGATCCAGAATCGGTCTCCAGTCCCCTGTCTTTTTTGGCACCAAAAATAACTTTGAGTAAGTTCCAGATCCATGCTGGTCTGCGGGGACTTCCTGGATGGCTCTTTTTTCTAGCAGTTTTGAAACTTCTATTACTGCTTGCGCCTTCAGATTGGGTGGAACATCTGGAAGGATTTTCTTTGACTGTAAGGGGGGGTTGATGGAAGGGAATTTTGTAACCTCCAGATATAATGGACCGTACCCATCTGTCTTTTGTTAAATTTTGCCAGGCTTTTGGGTACAGTGAAAGTCTTCCCCCGACTGCCTCCAGAGGTCAGCAGCCGGGCAACCCTTCAGGGATGCTGGAAGGGCTTATCCGAGAAAGATTCTCTGTTGCCCTGGTTCTGCGGACCCCCTCTGCCACAAAGGTGGCATCTATTATTTTTATTTCCCCCTCTGCCTCTGGAGGAAAAATCACTACGTGTGTCAGGCAAGGTTCCCTGAGATTTACGGAACCACATCTTCCCATTCTTCTGACCCTTGGGGTAAGGTCTAGAGGGAGTAGAAAATCAGACTCCCAAGGCATAGAGAGTCTTTCCTTCTTGCTCACACCTAGTCAATGTGTCTTTCACCTGTGGCCAAAAGAGAAAGGAGCCATCAAAGGGGGTATTGGTGAAGAATGCTCGAAAGGGTTCCGCAAAGTGACACAGCCGCATCCAAGCATGCTTCCTAAGATCTAAACCCGTGCTTGTGGCCCTACTTGCTCCATCGGCTGCATAGGAAATGAGCCTCATGGAGGAGTTAACTACAGAATTAAGAGTCGCTAGCTGGGAAGCTACTTTGGCTTGGGCTCCCTCAGCTGTAGAATCTTGAAGGGTATCTCCAAGCTCTTTAAGGAGATCACTTTGAAGTCGAGCAAAATGACACAGATAGTTCAGTGACCTCATGGAGAAGGTCACTGAAGCAAACATTCGCTTTCAGTACCTGTTCATCGTCCTAGACTCCTTGTTAGGGGGATGAAAAGATGAAGAGGTCTCTGCTAGCTCTTTTTTGGTGGCTGCTGCTACCACCATGGCATCAATAGGCACACCTTTAGAAAGGAATTGCTTATCCAGGGGAACTGTAATAAATTTACCAGGTCTCCCCAGAGTTGGTTCCACTGTATTTGGAGCTGACCAAGCCTTTCGAGCCACTACGGACATAAGTGGGTCGAAAGGCGGAGAAACCCAGGAGGTGGAAGGTCAGGAACCGAAAGCATCCAGGAATACAGACTCATCCTTGGTAGGGGCTAGGGGATTCCAGTTCCCCCTCTGCCTAAGCATTTCCAGGATGTCCAAGAAGGAAACATCTTCAGAGGGGGATCTCGGGGACCCTTCTGATTCATCTAAGTCTGTAACAGAAGTGACAGACTCAGGGGAGTCAATGTGTTTCCTCTTGCACTTCTTCTTCCATGGGGGCTCCTCTGAGTGATCAGGGGAGGCCTCAGAAGAAGAGGAAACACCCAATGGGGTGTCCTGGAGCATCGGTTACCAGCGCTTGGGGTCTGGAGGAGGAGCAGAGGTTGGCACAGGCACTATGGGGGATGGAGCCAGTGGGGCTGGTAGTGGAGCTGACTCAGGGGACAGCACAATCTGCATGACCTCAAAGGCATCCCTGCCTCGAGGCAGAGAAAGCTCCGGTTCCGAAGAAATAGGAATCTTTCTCCGCACCGAGGGGGACAGCTCCGAGGCTGATGTTGGAGCCGAGCTCACCTGTGCCGATGCTCCGAGAGGGAGAATGGGGTCGGGCTAGAGTCCGATGCCACTTGCCCTCTCGGAGCTGACGAGGGAGCCCCGGCATCCAGATCCCTCAATGGAAGGTACCATCGAGGTAAATGGAGCCGATGTCGGAACCGAAGGAGATATGGTTATCGGAGCCAACGGTTCCAATACTCGAACCTCAACGAACTCCGGCTCTGAGCTCAGTGCAGTCGGAGGAGGAACAGAAAGGGAGGTGGATGGAGCCGATACCTGTTGAGGAGGGCTAGACAACATTTTAGCTAGTGCCTGTGATTTTAGCAACCTACTCACTACTCTCTCCACATCATGATCAGACAGCCTAGAGGATCGAGAGGAGTGTGAAGAACGGTGGCTACGTTCACTTTGCAATAATGGAGAGCCAGGAGCCGAATGAACTGACTCTAACGAGGGGGACCTCAGCCTTTTACAGCTCCGAGATGGCTCCGAAACATCTGATGGAGCCGACGGAGGGGTTGTCTTATCGGTGCCAGCCGGAACTGACATACTCGGTAAATCCTGTACCAAAGTTGGAGCCGACGGTTTAGAGGATTTTGGGAATTTCACTGGCTGTAAACTCTTTGCCGGTGAATCCTGAGGTTTTAATAGACCCCTAAGGATCAATTTGTTCTTCCTTTCCTGCAGGACTCTTGGACTAAAGGCATGACAGGTAGAACAGGAGTCCTGCAGGTGAACAGCGCCCAAACAATATACGCAGCTAGTGTGCCCATCTGTCAGAGACATTCTCTGACAGCATGAGTCACACTTTTTAAATCCAGATACTTTAGCCTCTTTCGACATATCAACCAGCAGAAAAGAAACACAGACAGAAACAAATTTCTACTCTAGTCAAAGTACAATAGACTATGTAAAAAAAAATATATAAAACAAACTGCCTTTTTTTTTTTTAAAGATAGCAAAGAAAAGAGGAAAGGAGAGCCTCTAAGTTAAACGGCTTCCTTGGGGAGGGGTGGGGGAGGGGAGAACTCTCTAACTTAAACGAGTTCTACTAAGAAGGACTAAAAGGTACTCAACAACAAACACTAGTAAATAAATCTAAGAAAAGGTAATTATCTAATAGTTTTAAGAAGTATAAGGATATATTTCTACACAAAAATTTTGAAAATTTGAAAATACAAGCCTGAGCCAGAAAACGACACACCTCGCAGCTGAAGCGGCAAACGATATCTGGGTAGCTATCGCTAGCCATCATGAGATAAGGGGTAGCCTCGAGCCAGTAAACAGCTCTCGAGCTATTGAAGATGGCCGAGTAGGAGCCGAGGATCGACTCTGATCCCAAACAGCAACAATGAAGGCGAAACAGACAACTTAAAATCAAAGGTTCTATGAAGAAACTTTGACATTTTCCACAACGGCAAAGAGGCTGTTATTTCAAAAGATTTTATTTTTTATTATTATCTTCATTAATATTAGGAAATACCATTCCAACACTTTCCCTACATTTTGATTTATTTAACAAAACCAATATATACAATTTAAACATATAAGAACTTAGATCTGTTTTGCCAGAATATATATATTTTTTTATTTTACTGCTAGGGGAAACTGGATCAGGGCATGGTAGAACTTCCCTTTACCCTTTTTGATAGGTGCTGTGGAATCTTTTACAGCCACCCAAGCAGCCACCAACTCAAGCAGATGGGACTTTGGTTTAACATCTCATCTGAGGAGAGACATGCTTAGGAGTGCAGCAACCTCCCCTCCCTTATACTCCAGTGCAATGTCAGTAATTATTCTACCTGGTGTGGGAATAAAATCCCACAGCTTTCTGCACCAAAGGTGAGTGTGCTACCTGTTGTGTCACTTACACTGATTTTAAGTAATCTAATAATGACAGATAACATTCTTTATAATTTAGAGACATTTCTTGAAATCTTCTTTGTATATGCTGTTTAACATTCTGAATTAATATCCATTCCCTGGGTCTAATTCATAAGTATGTATAAGTGTGTCTGTTGAAAAAAATGTATGCTTATTTAAACATTCAAATCATATACAGGTTTTTCTGGGTGTAAAAAGAGAAAATGCACAAATGAGTGAATGCTCCTATGAGTGAAGCACATATGGTTAAATTTAGGTTTATATAGTTTAGGTAAGCAGGAGTGTGCAGGAAAACTAATATTTGAATGAAAAGTGTTGGTTGTGAAGATGTGCAAGACTGTGCTATAGCAGTTGTACAAGACTGTTTTACAGCAGTTGTTTATATGCAAGTATTCATGGGTTAGGGTTAGTATAAGGTTATAAGAGTTGTGCATGTGTTGTCTGTGTTTTGTGTCCTTTTGTCTTGTGAAATGGTATTGCTAGAAAAATAATTTTTAATAATGTAATATGTAGGCTAGGACTAAGGGCAGGGGTATGGTTAGCCCACCTTACTCATGTGTGCTAACCCAAACCGTAACTCTAACCCAACCCCTAACCCTACGCATTACATTACTAAAAACCCTTTCCTCTAACAGTATCACTAACAAGATGTCACTTGATCTCAGTTTTCTAGCTGTGGTTTACTGATATATGGCTTGTTTTTAGTGGGAGAGAAGTATTCGGTCTTCTGTGATTAACTCTTATGATCATTCAGTGTTTTGCAATTCTCTCTAACTTATTCTACCATTTGTGATTCTCTCTTTTGAGTTTTCTACCTTTCATGACATATATAAACCCACTGTAACTCAACAAACAGTTTTAATGGCAGAAAACATAGCAATAAAATAGGTTAAAATCACAAAGAGATTAGTTTGTGTTTTCACTGAACTGTCAGCTTCATCAGACCATATACATTGCTTTCACAGATCCACAGGTAAATACAAATCACATCTTCAAATCATCCACTGAATAGTCTCCTTCCACATCACTTGTTCAATTAATTTATTCATCCTTAATTAATCACCTAAGCAACCTTCTGCCCTTATGGGCTGGCCTTATGGAAACCTTCCCATTCAGCCCTTTACATTTGTCAGCTTGTAACTGTAGAATCCAATACAGTTCCCTAGTTTCTGTTCTGTTTGAAATATCACATGGATGTATGGATGGTTTCAACAACCCTGAAACTAAAACTGTGTCCTTTGTCTGTGTCCATGACATGTTTCACCAGTGGGTCCTCTTCACATCCCCCTGCTTAATGCATCTTATATGCTCTCTCATCTTCCTGCTGGTTTTACCAACAAAAAAACTTTGGCAGGCTGTACACTGCACTAAATAAACTAAGTTTCTTGTATTGCAATCAGCTAAAACAGTGAATTTATAGACTCTACCTGTGGTGGGATGTACAAAACTTGCATTGGTGTTAACATAATAATAGAAATTACATCCCCACACGGGAAAGTACCTTTCCTCATACTACTGTGGTGATTGGTAGCACCCCCATAACATAATAAGCACTTCAAAGATTTTTTTGCTTTTAAAGGTGAAACTGGGTGCTGTCCCTACTAACTCACTTACATCATTATGTGCCTGTAATATACGTTTGATAATATCACAAATGCGAGATACATTACTGGAACAGAACAGACACATAGGGGTACCTCTTTTCTGAATACCATCATTTGACTTATTTTCCTTTCTCTGCAATTCTCTGAAAAATAAGGTTTAGGTACATTTGACCATAGCCCTCTCATACTATCCTACCCAGTATTCATTTCTTGCTCTCTATACCCTTTGTCTCTCGATTCCCCGTTCATTATCAAGAACTCTTCCTCAAATTTAACATCATTATTCAATCAAGAGACTCTCATCTCTTGTCCTCTAATAATATTTTTATAAACATACTGGGGATGGGAGCTTTTACTATGCAGAATATGGTTTCTATGTGTGTTTCTCCTAATGCTTGTTTATTTATTTATTGATATTTGTTAACCGGGAAAGTCCACTGGGCCAAGTTACCCATTTCTAGTGGAGGCCCAAGGAGAAAAGCTCCACAAAACACTGTACAATACAAAGCAGGAACATACATATATATAACAAAAATGATAACATATGATTGTTAGAACAGAGACATACATTTACAGCATATGGAAGGGTGTTTCACTGTAATAATGATAGTGAATACAATAATATAGTCACAAGTATAATAGCAATTGTGATAAAAAGAGGCTGGTAATGGAAAATAAGAAATAAAAATAAAAAAATAAAAATAGCAGAAAATATACATTTCGCATCTGTTTGACAATGAATGTATGTGAGGTCGTAAAGGTTTTATGTGAATGGGGGAAGAAGGTTTATGGTGGTTTGGGGTTTATAGTACAGGAGCAGATGGGGCTGTTTAGAAAATGTTGTTTTAGAGCAGATTTAAAGGCTTTGAGTGATTCAAGTTGAGTGATGTGAGAGGGGATGGCACTCCATATCTTGGCAATGCTGTGGGAGTACAGACACTCACCAGCTCTCTTATTAGGTTTGGATACCTTTAAGAGATAGTTATTATCACATTCTAAAGCTTGTGGTAACTAAATGATTTAACACACACGCATATATATATATATATATATATATATATATATATATATATATATATATATATATATATAAAATATTATATATAATACATACATATATATATATATTATATATAATACATATATATATATATCTACACACACACACACACACACACACACACACACACATATATATATATATATATATATATATATATATATATATATATATATATATATATGTGTGTGTGTGTGTGTGTGATTAGTAAGGACATCATTTACAATGTATTCTTATGAACAAACCCACTAGAGAATGGAACACACTGGATGTTGTTTGGGTTCCTCAAGAAATGACTGATACTTCATGTCATGTTTTACCACCTTTGATCTGTAATGATCATGGAATTATAAAGATTAAATTACTTCTAAATAATTCTGCCAAACTGAAATATAAATCAATGCACAAAAGATTAATAAAAGACTATATGGAAGCAAAGCAGTCACTACGTAAAACTAACTGGAGTGATGATGCATTCAATTAAATGACTGCAGAAAGAAATGTGGCAAGTTTTGAAAGGGAAATTGTTTGAATGCAAAAAAAAGGAAAAAACATGACATGTTTTAACATCAGGATCTAGACCCACAAGGTCAGAAGGTTATATTTCCATAAATACAAGTCAATTAAGATGAGAAATAAAAAAATACAACAAAGGGAAACAAGGCTGAACTGTAACTTTGACAACTGACAAATTACAGTATGAAACAAGATCAGGAAAGGTTTGAAGGCAACTTATATAAAGATATTCAACATAATAGGAAAACATTTTATAAATGTATGAGTACAAATGGAGTAAAAACATGCAAACTAATAAACTGTGTTTAGATTCCAACATTTATTCTCAAACAAAACAGATCATAGGTATATTTACAAAATCTTATGCAAAACAGTTTGGCTCCACAAAGGGGATGATAAATTCTGCTAATAACATCTAAGTAACTTCAGATAATGTAATTAAATTAGATTATATTGAAAAAGAACTATGTAAACTGGACTCAAACAAAGCACAGGGAAGAGACAGAATTAGTAATAATGACTTAAGAACACTACAACGTGAACTTGTGGTACATTATATCCGGTCATTGCTAAGTTAATTAAATATGAGGAGATTCCTCAAGATTGGAGACATGCAGTTGTTAAACCTGTCTTTAAGGGAAGAGAGGAATAGCACAAACACAGAATTATACAGACCCATATGTTTACTTTCTTGTCCTTGAAAAATAATGGAAAAGGTTATTTTTGATAAATTATTGTCAGAATTGGAAAGGATGGGACTTGAAATCACATATTAGAATGTATATGTTGAAAATAGATTTATAAATGCCTAAAACATGATGTACTATAATGACATAATAACAACTACAAATAAAAATGTGTGTTGTGATGTAATTTTAGATTTAACTTCAGACATTAATAGGATCATACACAAAACACTGATCAATAAATAAGAACATGTAAGTATCAATGCTATTTTTGATGAGGTACATAGCTGCATGGCTTGCAAGATATGGCTATAGTATCATTCAGCAACTGGACTAATTGTAAGTCTTGCCCATGTTTTTACGTGGGCAAGACGAATAATATGTTCAAAGTTAGAATATTGCAACATCTTTCTAGTATAAGAAACAAGGGCACACATAATGCTTTGTTCAGACATATTAGTGAACATCCTACACATTGTTTTACTTTTAGGGCCATAGTCAATGTAAGGCTTAACAAGAGGGGAGGTGATATAAAACACTACACAGAACAGATAGAGTCAAGGAAGATCCTAGAGTTTATGGCACATAGGAATCCAGGGCTCAATGATGTTGTTCCTATTAAACCCACCTTAAAAAATAGGCGGGTTTTTTACTGAATTGATTTCACTAATTGTTCATTGGCTGTGTTCTTATTTAAATTGTGTTCTGCATCATTTTACCTTTGTCTGATGAAGGGTTAACACCCGAAAGCGCTTACCTCTCAGAAGTTTGTATGTTTTTTATGGCAGAGTTTTATTAAATTTTTGGATACATAACAGCACCGTTCCAGAGTTCTTTTGTTTTTGTGGCTTCTCAATCGTTGTTCTCTGGTTGGGGTATCAGCACCAAGCATTTGTTTTTTGGATTTACTACAGTTTTGTGCTTTATTGGTGCTGAGCTGTTATGTCTGTGGAGCAACGTTCTGTTAGTGGAATTATGGACAATGATGGTTTACAACAGTGTTCCCATGGTAGGAATTTTCCTAATCTTTTACCTGTGGACAACCCTCTGTTACAGATGGGTTTTGTGACTTTGAAAGACACTGGTTTGAGTAACTCTATACCAGCAACAGTTGATAAAAATTTTGAGGAACTCCTCAGGGACTACAACTATAAAATGGGGAGGCTACAACGCCTCTTATGGCAAACTTTTCATTTTGAAGCATGTCTTTCATATGGTATTGTACCCCGTGGGATGAGAGTACTCTGTATGCCTACGCAGGGAGATCGCTATCCTACATTGTTGGCAAGATGGCAACTTATTAACATAAAAACTAGCTTTCAATATATGGAACTCCTCATTGAATTTTTTGCACCTGTGATAGCCACCTTGAAACAAGAAACAGGTGCGTTACAACATAAACTGTGTAATGACTTTATAGGTAATGGTTACTCACAGAAATTAGAAGAGGTTTACTGCTCTCTACGTGATAGCGATAATAAACTAAAAACAACCAAGATGAACAAACTTACTAGAGACTATACTGATTTCTCCAATGGAGAGATTTTTGTTTGGGCTAGAACCAGGGGGGATTTGCCCAACAGAAATGTCACCACCAGCAAACAGCCATACAGAGCCTTTGCTACAGCTTCTAGTATTTCTGATAACTCTAATGGTAATACGGAACATCCAGAGGCATCGAACTCTACTTGCTTGCATGTAACTATGTCTGAATCACGTGGTCACGTGATTTCTGCAGCTGACGCAGCACACGTTTCCGAGAATGCAGTAGCAATTGTTCAGTCCCTTGATGTTAGAGACATGAATGCGTCTATGGCTTCCCGTCAGGTGGATAATGCCACTACGTCGGAGACACCATTCGCAGTGGATTCTGCAAACACGACAACAGTGAATGATGAACGCTTGGGTGCACAGCCCAAGATTCCTTCGGCAGAATGACATTTTTTGGAAACTCTACCAGTACCCATGAAAAAGAAGACAGGGGCGTGGAAACGCTCCTTAAGCGAAGGCACAGACCCGCGCAAGAAGCGGAGAACATTAGAGTGACTACTTGTGGTAACTGCGACAATGATAACATTGTATATAATTTGTCCTCATATGTTTTGAATGCTGAGGAGTTATATGTGTTGAACAAGGGTTTGTCATTTGTCCCGAGCAGGACTTGCAATTATCAAGATGTAGTCATGGATCTCATGCTTTTTTGCAGGGGAGTGGCTCTTAGAAATATGTTTGGCAGTGTTGTTAATAGTAGTTCCACACTTAGACAGCCTAGCACGTTTGTTCCTCCATTGACACCATCTTTACAACTGTTTATTAATGCCTGTGAAAGGGACCTTATGGCATACTTTCATAATGGTAGTACTCAGAAATATTATAATTTAACTGCATTACAGAGACAAGCCCTCCAAAATTTATGTGATAATAGAGATATTACCATTAAGATGGCTGATAAAGGAGGGGCCACAGTTGTGATGGATACATTGGTATATCACAACAAACTAAGCCAGTTACTATCTGACACACACACCTATAGATTAATGAACCCTTTAATGGTGAAACATATGATAGAGAAAGTCCACAAGACCTTGGAAGAACTCTTGGATGATATGGTCATAAGTGAAGAGTTATACAATTTTCTTAGAATGGAAGGGGTTGTTACACCACTCTTCAAAGGCCTGCCTAAGATACATAAATCTTTGACAGACCCCGATCGACCCATAGTATCAGGTAGAAAATGGGTCACAGAAAATGCCTCTATATGGTTAGAAACCACACTTAGGCCATATGTTAATAAAATGGAAAACATATTAACAGACACAGGAGATTTTTTGAAGGCACTTGGAGGGTTAGTTAGGGCCTCTCATGATTCACATTATCTCATGGTTACATTGGACGTACAGAGCCTTTTCACGGTTATACACAATGATTATGGCATAATGGCTATTGATACATTGTTGAGAGAAAATGGAGCCCTAGATCATTATATCAAACAGGTTACAACTATACTTAGGTTAGTTTTGGAAAATAATGTATTTTTGGGTCTAGAACAGACATATAGGCAAGCACAGGGTGTAGCCATGGGCACACCCTGTGCGAACACCTATGCTAACCTGGTACTAGCCTATTGGGAGAATTTGTACATTTTAACAATAGAGAATGGAAGCCATATATTGGCTTTTATAAACGCTTTGTGGATGATGTTTTTATTTTGTGGAAGGGTGATACCATCTCCCTTAAATTATTTATTGATTTTCTACACTCCACAACAGATTTCTTTAAGTTTACGGAAGTAACATCTTATACTGAGATAGACTTCTTAGATGTCACAATAGCACAGACTTTACAAGGTTTTTCTACCAGTCTGTATAGGAAGGGGTGTTGGAAAAATACATTTTAACTTTTGATAGTATGCATCCACGATACACTTTTCCCAACATAGTACAAGGACAGCTAGCCAGGTTATCTAGGAACTGCACGGATGATATTAGTTTCAACAATGAATTGGAGAGTTTGAAGGGTCTTTTTGTAGAGAGGGGGTATAATGAAACCATGGTCAAAGATGTTATAGAGAAGCATAGAGATAAAAGGGGTCATAAATATAAGCCCTGGTTATCTAGGCCTGCTAGGGACTTAGCTATACCTTCAAGAGAAATGAAACAGGACGCTAGATTTAAGGTTATGTTCACTTATAGTAGTGATATAAAATATATCACTGGAATTATAAGGGACAACTGGAACATCCTTACTAGTGATGACAGAATCAGCACCATAGTAGGGCCGACTCCAGTATTTGGATATAGGAAGAATAAGAGTCTAAAAGACATTCTATGTGGGGAACATGTTAGTTTATCTTATACCCCTGCTTTATCTGTAGGCAGCAAGCCTTGTGGTAGATGCAAGGCCTGCCCTTATATTTCTCAAGATGTCTCTTTTATACATCCTGTTACTAATAGGACCTATATGTTGAAAGCTAAAGCCACTTGCAGGACTAAGGATATAGTGTATCTGGCTAATTGTAAGTCTTGCCCATGTTTTTACGTGGGCAAGACGAATAATATGTTCAAAGTTAGAATATTGCAACATCTTTCTAGTATAAGAAACAAGGACACACATAATGCTTTGTTCAGACATATTAGTGAACATCCTACACATTGTTTTACTTTTAGGGCCATAGTCAATGTAATGCTTAACAAGAGGGGAGGTGATATAAAACACTACACAGAACAGATAGAGTCAAGGAAGATCCTAGAGTTTATGGCACATAGGAATCCAGGGCTCAATGATGTTGTTCCTATTAAACCCACCTTAAAAAATAGGCGGGTTTTTTACTGAATTGATTTCACTAATTGTTCATTGGCTGTGTTCTTATTTAAATTGAGTTCTGCATCATTTTACCTTTGTCTGATGAAGGGTTAACACCCGAAAGCGCTTACCTCTCAGAAATTTGTATGTTTTTTATGGCAGAGTTTTATTAAATTTTTGGATACATAACAGCACCGTTCCAGAGTTCTTTTGTTTTTGTAGTCACTACGTAAAACTAACTGGAGTGATGATGCATTCAATTAAATGACTGCAGAAAGAAATGTGGCAAGTTTTGAAAGGGAAATTGTTTGAATGCAAAAAAAAGGGAAAAAACATGACATGTTTTAACATCAGGATCTAGACCCACAAGGTCAGAAGGTTATATTTCCATAAATACAAGTCAATTAAGATGAGAAATAAAAAAATACAAGAAAGGGAAACAAGGCTGAACTGTAACTTTGACAGCTGACAAATTACAGTATGAAACAAGATCAGGAAAGGTTTGAAGACAACTTATATAAAGATATTCAACATAATAGGAAAACATTTTATAAATGTATGAGTACAAATGGAGTAAAAACATGCAAACTAATAAACTGTGTTTAGATTCCAACATTTATTCTCAAACAAAACAGATCATAGGTATATTTACAAAATCTTATGCAAAACAGTTTGGCTCCACAAAGGGGATGATAAATTCTGCTAATAACATCTAAGTAACTTCAGATAATGTAATTAAATTAGATTGAAAAAGAACTATGTAAACTGGACTCAAACAAAGCACAGGGAAGAGACAGAATTAGTAATAATGACTTGAGAACACTACAACGTGAACTTGTGGTACATTATATCCGGTCATTGCTAAGTTAATTAAATATGAGGAGATTCCTCAAGATTGGAGACATGCAGTTGTTAAACCTGTCTTTAAGGGAAGGGAGGAATAGCACAAACACAGAATTATACAGACCCATATGTTTACTTTCTTGTCCTTGAAAAATAATGGAAAAGGTTATTTTTGATAAATTATTGTCAGAATTGGAAAGGATGGGACTTGAAATCACATATTAGAATGTATATGTTGAAAATAGATTTATAAATGCCTAAAACATGATGTACTATAATGACATAATAACAACTACAAATAAAAATGTGTGTTGTGATGTAATTTTAGATTTAACTTCAGACATTAATAGGATCATACACAAAACACTGATCAATAAATAAGAACATGTAAGTATCAATGCTATTTTTGATGAGGTACATAGCTGCATGGCTTGCAAGATATGGCTATAGTATCATTCGGCAACTGGACAGGTGAACTACTAGGTTAAAGTCATGGTGTCCCAAAGGGTCTTGGCCTGCACCCATACTTGTTTAGGCTGTATCTTTCAGATCTATCATTTTCATTTGAGGTATTTTATAATCTATGTGCAGATGACTTGAAAATGGGTAAACTAATTATATCTGTTACTGACAGGGCACGTCTGCAAAAGAACTTGACTAAATTGACCATTTGGGCACAAACGAATAGCATGCTGATAAACACACAAAAACTAAGCATATGAGATTTGGGAGACATAGACTGAAGGGTGAATATTTTATACAGCAAACAGAGATCAAAACTCTAAATTCATTTAAGAACCTGGGTGTATGAGCAGATAAAGCTTTGAGTTCTTCTGATCATATCAACCAATTGGTTAATGACAGTTATAACATTATAGACTGTATAAAAAGATTTATAAAGTCTAGGGAATTAGAAATGATGAAATTGTTGTTTGTACGTTATGTCAAGCCAAACTAGAGTGTGGAACAATAATAGTGAAACCATAGAAAGAAAAAAAAACGAACATTGAGTAGACTGGAAAAAGTACAGCGGAAATATACCAGTGGCATCCATGGATTTGAACATTTAAGATTAAAAAATCTGAGCTTGTACAGTGTTTCATGTTCATAGGTTCATAGGTAGGTACTAGGCTATCGGCCCTAGGGCCCATACAAGCCTAGCCAAAAAATGTACCCTGGCTTTCGCCACCCAAGAAAATTATTTTCCTGTGCCTCTGTCGAGCAGAGCCACAGAAGTGATCCCCAGGGTGAATTTCCCATTTCCCATCCAATCATCAAGATTTTTCTTGAAGAGTGCTAATGAAGAGCTCTGTTTGACATAGATAGGTAGTCTGTTCCAGAGTATGGGAAGTCTCTGGGACAGGAATCTATCCCTCCAGCATGTTCTGTTTATTGTGGTGACAAGGTTTGGGTCCCTAGAGCATGTAGCTCGGAGGGATTGGGATTTCTTTAAGTGGAGCATGTCCAACAGCTCTGGGTTTGACATAGCTTTGTATGTTAGGCAGAGATCGCCCCTGAGTAGGCAATATGCGATGGAGTAAAGCTGTAGTTTTTTGAGACGGTCTGCATAGGGCATCTCTTTGAGGCCAGTAATCCTCTTTGTGAGGTATTTCTGTGGTCTTTCCAGTTGTTGTAGATGTCTTGTGAGGTACATACTAAAAGGGGCATTGTACTCTATAATGGGTCTAATGAGGGATGAGTAGAGGGGAACAATGACCTCTTTTTTCTGGATGAGAATCCTTTTGTGATGAGATGAGCCACATAGAAGGATTTCCTGACCACTGTGGCGATGTGATTATCAAAGGAGAGACTACTGTCCACCTGTGTCCCAAGGTCTCATCACATTTTTGGCATTAAGTAGACTACCAGCTATGTAGCTATGTGGTAGTTCATGGGTACAGAGTTTTTACCAAACGGGATGACAATACACTTTTTGGCATTGAGCTTCAGGCCATAATTTTACATGGAAATCTTATTAGGTATATATGGCATTTAAAGATAACGTCCTCTGGGAATGCTTAGGGTTATCATCAAGTAGTACAGAGTCAACAGTTAACCTGTGTAGGACATTATATGGGCATGAGAGATGCACAAATGGGTTGTCTGACAGACTAGTTGATGCATGGAATAGACTATTACATTATATTAAAGCAGATCAACAGTTTAGATATTTTTAAGAACAACTTGTACACTTATTATGGGAATGACTGTTTGGTATATTGCAGGCTAGAAGTGCATTATTGCCTGTGCCTGAATATTTACATGTCCGTATGTATGTATGCAATATAAAAGCTTTTTATTTGATACATTTGTCATTCATTTGTATTGCTACTATTTAAAAAGGCTACTGTAAATATTAAAAATTACAATTTTTAATAGGTGTACATCTATATATACAATATCTAATGTTTTTAGTAAGTTATTCATATGTTGGAACTTGCAGTCATTTCTTAAGTTACTGTAAATATCATAGTTCCAATTATATTTATAGCATTCTAAGTTTACAGTGTCTACATGTATGCATCTGAATATATTTACAGTTGGCATCATATGCAGGGTCAAGCCAATAAACAAATGTTTACAAAATTGCTTCAAATGAGTATGTTTCATTATCTGAGAACCATTGTCCTCCCTCTTCCCATGTTCTTATGTGATGTCTAAAGGCCTCCTTGGATTACACCATTTTCTAACTGGTTAGTTGCAGTTGCGATTATTTCTTTATTTTTATTTATTCATTTACTTATTTTAGTTTTTCATGCTAATTTAAGTGTTTTATTTGTGTGAAGGTAGCTGCTTTTGTAGTGTTTATGTGCATATTTTTGTGCAGTGTGTTAAGATTATTTTTTTTTCTTTCTGTAAAAAGGGCTAATTTACTGTGACTAGAAATGTCGAGAGTGGTAGCAAATACTTTATTATATGCATACCGTGGTGATAAAAAAATTCTGTTTTCTGTGTCTGATAAATATTTTATCATACCATTTTATCAATGTCCATTATTTAGACAAATTGCATTTTATATATATATATATATATATATATATATATATATATATATATATACACACATATATATTAATAATATACATAGATATACAAAAATGTGTATGTGTACTGAGGGCATGACAGGTGGGGAGAGGATTTATGTTTACAGTGCTAACACTGTTCTTCTGACAGCAGCACCAGCTGTGTTTGCAATGGACACTGCAGACTGCTTTGCTTTGATGCCTCTCTAACCATACTGCACTACAGTTCTTGTAGACAGCACTGGCACTCTGTGTTTCTGGATCACGTCAATGTTTCTTTTAACATTGTATTGTTCATCAGTATATGTATTAAGCAACAGCTACCATCTTTGTGTGCTTTAACATATTACTTCTGAGACATCAGTGTAAATTTCTCAAAAAAATTACATGTTGGCTTTTTACTGCATTTTGTGAAGCACTGGCAGTATAGTTCAGTTTGCGTCTCAGAACTGGCACTTTGTAATAGTATACGGTGCTCAGAGAAATACATTTCTGAAAAGAATGCCAAAAAAGAGCAAGCTACCACAACTATACTGCTCATGCATTTGTGCCCTGAACAATTTGAGAAATTCACCTTCAACTTTGCACTGTATGAGAAGTTTTTCCAAGCAGTCACGAGTGCAGTTAGATATGGGCACTGTGTAAATGTTTCAGTGCATACTGTTTGTACCTTAACTCACTCCATTTTTCTTCTCATTCTATCAAGTACAAATGCTCAAGATATACTTGCAGTTTTTACATGTTTTACACATAAATTTATTGCAACATACAGACAAATGATTTAAGTAAATGTTTATAAATTCATCGTTTAACTTCTTTCTTTCTTTTTATGTATTTACTATGTATCTGCATTTTATGGAATTTTACTTTATTTGGATGAAACTGATGCAGCCATGGATAAAATTGAACAAATTAAAGTCATGTATTAATTCTAAGGTTACAGTTTTGTTAATATATAATCTTCACTATTCTATAGCTGTTTATTTTGCTGTTTCCTTTTTATTTTAAGGATCGCCTTACGGCTTTTGTTTGGGTAAAGTGAGATTAAAATTAAATAAAACTTACTAGGTTTATTTTGGGGAATTTGAGAGTAGTTTGACTGCTGTTTCACCAACTGACAGCAGCATAAGGGAGATTACACTGAAAGCTGTTTTGAACGAACAGCAACTGCTGCCCTTTCCCACTGTTGTTAGACCTTGGAGTTGGTATATATGTTAGGGGGTGTGATGGGATCAAGGGTGCCCACAGGCAGGGGCAAGGGGATGAACTTGCAACCCCCAGATTTTGACTTAAGTTGTCTGTGATTTGTTGAAATCAGAAAATGTACTGGTAAAACTACATTTTTTCATTTAGAAAAACACCTAAAATCAAGTGCACTGCAAACTATAAACCAAATACAAGAACTTGGTGGAATCGGCCTGAAAAAATAGCAATCTACACAAAGACAATAATTAGCATTTATTTTCCGTGTGTAGATTTCTGTTTTTTCCAGGCCGTTTCCACCAAGTTCTTGTATTTTTCCATTTCAGCTTACAATTTTTTTTCTTCTGTGAAAACTGCATTTGGAGGAGATGTTATTGGAGGCTGCAGTCACATGATCCATATGACGAGCCTCAGTTCCTCCTAAAACTGCATCTTTGGCCATTAACAGTTGCAGACTGCAGTAGAGTTTTGATGTGGCCAGCAGATGGATTGCTATCCAGAAGATTTCTGTGACAAAAAAGAGTAAGAAAGAAAGTGCTGTGACTTGTGTAGTGTGACTGGTGTGTAGTGCAGCAGCAGCATGTAGTTTTGTAGAAGAACTGAACAGGTAGGTTGATCACATGGAGTTGGAGACAAGAAAGAAGATCCGAGGTAATTTTTTTTTTTTCTGCATTGAATGAAAGCTTCCAGCTTGGTGCCAAAACATGCCAGCAGTGCACTTGAGACTGAGTGTCCAGTAGTTTCCCATAGAGTGTAGTGCCCTCCCCATTCCCATTCTCATCCCAGTAACTGTACTGCTGTAGGTGCAGACAGTTCCTGAGGCTAAACGATTTCCTGCCGCATCCACAATGTAATGCCATGCCCGAGTGTCCGTACTAGTTAAGTTGAACTTGTCATATGGTCTCCCAAGTTCCAGGAGGTCGTTCCGGTGGAGACTAGAGCCATATTTTTCAACATATTCATAAATGAAAAGCTGACCAGACCAGTCTAAGCAACTAGGAGGCATTTTTCTCTGACCTATTGACTTGAAAACATTTAACATAGCTTTCAAGCTCATTCTCATTTTTTCATATTCCATTTATGAATATTTCACCTCTTTGCATATTGCATGTCTTTGTTATTTGCATTTTTTGAAAGTGATTTACACTAAATGTATATGATTACTGCCAGCTGCCAAGTTATAACGTAAAAGCCTTGCAAGAAGTTTACCCCATATATATTTTTTTTTGGGTGGGGACATGTTTAGTTGTTTAACCTTTAACCTTTCAGTAAAAATGTAAAAAGAAACAAGCTGAGAAAAATATGAGCATTAAAATATTCTATCCTCCTTAAATAGTTCAAAGGATGAGCAAAAGCAGACAGATAGGGTGAGATGCAGCAATCCCATTTTATTAATACAGTACCTTTATATATTTAAGGAATGCCAGTGCATTATAGCATTTATGGATTGTATTTCATTTAGTTCTCCAAATTCTGTGCAGTCTTACAAGATCATATGGCCACTTTCAGTATCACTGTGGAGAAGATCTTGCCAAAAATGGTCCTAACAGGAATAGTTAGTCCAAGCAAGACACCTAACGCAACCAAACACTTACCTAATTTCTTTATTTTACTGTGTGTGCATGTGTGTGTGTGTGTGTGTGTGTGTGTGTGTGTGTGTGTGTGTGTGTGTGTGTGTGTGTACAAGAGTAAGGTAGCATACCCCTCAGCTTTCCAGGTTTTTACAGACTGTCCATATTTCTGCCCCATATTCCTCCTTAAAAGGATTGAGGTTGCTAAATAGTGACAGACATTTGAGTTTTAGACATTATATCCTTCAGAAAAAATGCATACTATCACAAATATTGTTATTCTAGCAAATTTATAAGTTCATGAGAGCAATATTTATAATCTGTTCTTATTTATTTTAGGCTTTGTGCAGATTTCTTGTACTAAGAGGTTGAGGTGTGTCTGTGTGTGTGAGAGAGAGAGTGAAATGCCCTCGTTCGAGTTAGCAAGTGGAATTTACTTTCAAGTGCATTTTCAAAGAATTGTGAGTTTCAAGGGAAGAGAAGTTTACTGCTGCTCATGCTAAGTCTGCTTAAAATGTGCAACTGTTTTGTTTAGCAAATGGTATCATTACTGTGGTACAGAATTTTAAATCAGTGTTAGTAGCACAGCATGTAGCATACTTGCATCTTGATGTAGAGGGCAGTAGGTTCTATTCCCACAGCATGTACATTTGTATTTTAAGAGGGTGGAGTACTGCAGTCCTTAGTATGTCCTCCTTTGGATGAGACGCCTAGTAACTACGAACCTGTTTTTCAGCTTGCCTCCCATTTCCTATTGCAATACATCAACTTACCATTTATTTTAATGTAACATAGGCAATTTATAGTTCAATGGCAACAGGCACTGAATTTGTAGATTAAACACTGAAATATAAAGTTGTTTTCTAGCAACAACCTCTTCATCAGTTTCAGATTTCTTTAATGTGGAATTATTCAGATGACTTTTACTTCTGCAGAGATTGTGCATATTGACTGATATTGGTGGATTGTAATGACAGAAGTTTGGCCATTTATGGCTGAAATGTTCTGAATTGGGAAGTTTGTCATTATTGGTTCATATGTTTTGTTTCATTGCTTACTGGAAAAATGTTCAAAACTATAAATTTAAAACACACTCTAACAAATGGTGCTGTATTATACAATGGATATAACTCAATTATTATATATTACAATTAATACAATGAGGAAGGTGAATCAAAGAACTTTTGCATTGTCCTAAAAATGTGTGCAAGGGGGCCTATGATTTGAAATCAGCCCAAAGGTAAACTTAACCCGCCACTGGCCAGATGCATTTTCTTTGAATGTACGTTTCAGTGAGTATGAGTTTCAAAGGCAGAGAAGTTTTAATGCTAAGTCTGTTTTCACTGCAAGATTATTGCTTTGTTTAGCAAATGTCTAACTGTGTTTGTGCTATAAAATTTGAAAGAAAAGTTGTAAATTAAATCCAAATATCTGTAGTCATTGTACAAGTAAAGTATAAAACAGTATGCACACTGAGAGTTTTGAACAGTGTTTATAGCAACTGGAGAGAAATAGCCAAGTAATGGGACACTGGAATGGCTGCATGTGTTGGGGGTTGCGTGGGGGGGCTCTGTGGGGGTCTGGGTTTGCATTGCCCTGCAAAAAAATCCTGTGGGCTCCCCTGGATGGGATTGGTTTCCAGCACAGAGGTTGCAAAGGTTTCATTGCTGTTCCCTGAAAGTGGCTTTCAGCAAATATTTTTCGCACTGTTGTTCTGGAATAAATTATCATGAAACCTTATTGGGATATTAACTTTTGCTGTTATTGTTAAATATGCAGTTGGCTTTAATTGTTTAAATGCCTACTTTTATGGTTTACTGATGGACAGGATTAAATGAGGAGCATAGAAAAAACTTAGTTTTTATATTTTCAGGTTTCATTTTGCTGGCTGCCGTTATATTTACATTTAGTTATTTATTTATCCATTCTATTTGTTGACCAAGATGGTCGGACTAGGTAAGCACATTTTTCAGCAGAGTCCTGGGGAGAAAAGCTCCAGAGGAGTGAGATAGAACAGTATTTAACATTAACTATCAGTAAAAACAATTGTTTACCCTATTTTGCAGAGATCAAGATTCAGAAGTATTCTGTCATGTGGTGGGGCTATGTGCCTAAAACTCTAGTTTTCTCTTCTTTTACAAAGTACTTCAATCATGGAGTAGTAGCATATTATAAATAGACCCCCCTCCTCCAAGAGGTGTGCATTTGGTCCTAACTCCCCAGTAAAAAGTGTGCATACGGTTACTTGTTTGATAATTTCTTTGTTCAGAGAAGTAGCATTTTCATTCTTTTGTTTCTGAAGACTTGACATTTGGAGCTATGAGCATAAAACATCTGCCACACGTGAGATGACAAATAAAATAAAGCCTAGAAATTATATTTTACTTTTTTTACCAATTCACAAACTGTAGGATGCAATGAAGGGTTACAGGTACAATTATTTTTTAAACCTCTTCCTTTCTCAGTGCTATTGCTTGTGTCCTTAAACACTCATGATAAATTCAACATACGAGAAAACATTTTTAAATATAATAAAGACGATTGGATAGGGACAAAATTGAAACCATGTTTAAACAAACTAAAGCATACACTAGTGATGACTGCATCACTGTAACTAAATTTGGTGCTCCCTCTTCCCCTGTGTTTGTCAATTACTGGAGTTTTGTGTTACCTCTGAATATGTCTGCCTAGCTAGCCTCTCTGAATGACACAGTGACTGAGGCTGTACAGTCATGTCTAAAAAAATGAGATGAATTATCGTGTGTTATTTCATTAAGACAGACAAGACTGTCAAGATCTGACTATCCGTTGACAGTCTGGAGGATTATTTTTGTTTTTGTGGTAGGAGATGGTGGCAAGGAAGTCAAGTATGCAGTGCTTGCGGCATAGTCAGCCTTGATTCTTGAAAGCTTTTTCTTTTTTCGATACCTGTTTGATTCACAAGATTTCTTCACTTTCTCAAACCTGCTGCATATTGAACTTTGTTAAACAGAATTTTTTTCTTTTTTTTTTATTTCTGTATACATTTAAGAGTTACTGTTTGCAACGGTTAGAATGAGGCCTAAACATAAACAGAGTTTGGGTTTACTTTGGGGTTATTTTAACTATCACCAAATGTACTATGCACATAATGAAACCCATGTGTACTATATCTATGCATAAAACATAGTAAATAGTTCACTAGAGAGATGTAGGTATTGAACAGACATCAATGGCCGACCAGAAGCCTGAGGTAGTGTTAGGAAGCCAGAATACATATGGCATCAATGGACTACCATGCAATCATAATCACCATCAGGGTGACAGCAACCAGTACACATAACATCACAGTGATCTAGGTATACACAGAGGTAATACATGGTACAAATATTCTGCAGAGCCCTAACCAAACAAAAGTAATATTACTTGTGCCATATGAATGGATAAATGTTCGCCATATCATGTTAGCTGTGCTGGGCCATGCAGGTTCAGAATAGAACGTATAAGCAAACACTCCTGTAAATGAGGGTGACCACAATGATGTCCACCCTCACTACTGGCTGTCAGTGGCATAGATATAACACCTATGGTAAATCCCAGTCCTCAGCCTGTGGAATCCTAAAATGTTCCTGCACAGCAGGATGTGATGTGTGCAGATATACACCACTATGCCCACACTACAGCCAAAAACAAACAAAATAGTCATTCATGAATTTCGTGGCATGGTAGTATGTCCAGGTATCACAGATAATACTGAAATAGCCCATGAGCCATTTGGGCATAGATACCAATGATGTACAAGCATATGTCAATCTAATAGGTACAACTCCATGAATGATCATCTGATGTATGAACACATGATGTCCATTCCAAAGACCCCAGAGGTAGCCACAGTGCCCACACATGGCACTTCTCTACATGGCACCATGACTTGAGAGTGGGAAAATATGATATAGGTAACTTATAGTAGGTGTAAGACATCTCTTGAAGCCAAGACTATTGACATTTGATAACTGCTGCAAAGAAAGAATAATAAATATCTCAGAAACATCTGCAATATCACTGGAAGTGCTGCATAACTGAAGTTGCAGTTCTGGTGTGCACATGAATTCTGAAATGCACTACAATATACCTAGAGCAAGATGTGCTGCATCATGCTGTAAAACAGGACACTACAAACACAGGTAACAACATCACTACCACGGTGACAATAGGCAGGAAATACATGTGACTATGAATTAAAAATACTATTAACAATGCAGCCTGTTCAGTAACAGTAACAGACTCTTGCTCAGTAGATGTGGAAAACATTCATTCAGCGTATGTTCATCTCAAGTAAGTACAGTTCTTAAAATTACATGCAAGTATAACTCGTGATGTCTAATACTCATTGAACAATGCAGACTAAATGCAAGTGGCATAGCTGCACATTTATATGTGCAAGGGATCAGTACAGCATGCTACAGTGTCATCATGTGTGAAATAAAGCACCTATGCTATGCACGATAAAGAAACATGCATGACAGGCCAAGTCTGTCAGCATTTGCTGCCTCCATCATGAACTACCAAAGCAGCATTGGTATGGATGGCAATGATGCCTGCTGACTACTGATCACACCAAAACTGTGTCCAAGAGCACAGAGTGACCCAGCTGTTCTTGAGAAAACACTACACGCTCACCACACAGTGAAGGAGTAAACTTCCCAGCTGCTACTATCAGGATGTATGGCAGCACCACATCAATAGCCAGGAGATGTCTTTGAGGCCATGACGAAGGTGTGCAGATGATGATCTAGATGGTGCCAAGTCCTAACCTCTGTGATGCTGAAGTACAGGAAGCATACTACTGTTAAAATGATAGCAAGGGTGCCTCCTGCTACATCAGTTCTCAAACTGCATCTGAGAGTCCATAGGACTCTACCACAACCATGACATGTTCATATTATGCTGCCACACCTGCTGGACAACAGCACACTATAATCAATATGGGCACAATTTACTAAGCTCAGGTCACTCATCAACTTCATGCAGTCTGACCAGACTGTGGTCTATTCCATTCAATGCCACTGCTATATAGACCTGTGAGGTGACACTGTCCCATAAGATTTGTGCATGCTGTCCCAGATCATCATCTTTGGCAAGATTCCCTCTACCACCAGCACTCGCCACTATGGCAAATATTTGTTGCAGTAAGACAAGACTACTAGCTGTCTGCACCTTCAAAAGTCAGATATCTGCATACATAACTACAACAGTGACACAATATGACAGCAGTCACATAGATGGCTTTACTTCTCTGCGTTTGCTGCTGCACAGCAACATGAGTCATTACTAAGTGCTCATCCTCACATAAGGATTATGTTGACCTTGTATCCATAACTGCAATGCTACACATTGTCAAATGATATCTTAAGACTGAACCACTGTTCTGTGAGTGCCAGGGGTAGAGTACCAGAGGCTGACACCCAGTAGCAGTCTTGTAATCATATATCCTGCAATTCATTTTTGGCCCTGCTCTTTACATATTTGACATAGTGCTTTTTGCCAAGAACTAGCAAAGTTTTTCCATCTGATATAGCCTCTGCCCATTTATACCACAATGCTCTTTGTTGCTCGTTGCATATAAGAGCATATCGTAAGTACACAGAATACTAAGCAGCACCTCATTCTCTTCCTCTATAAAGATAATCTTCTTTCTTTCAGACTTGACCTGTAATATAGAAATATAATGCACTGCTGGCTAGCATTAAGGTTCCTGGATGTATACCCAGTACTTTTCCTGTAGGTGCCATACATACATACATACATACACACACACACACACACACACACACATATATATATATATATATATATATATATATGAATGTGTATTCACAGTGTCCAAAGTGCTGCAAATGTGTATATGCATATCACATGTATTCTTCAGTATGCTGTGGTGTACAGTAAATGTGAGATGTAAATAGTGTTCTGTAGGCATATATGCATAATAAAGCAAACAGAGGCAGTAAGGTACCAAACTGCTTAGCATACCAGAATATGTGTGTGTGAAAAGCATTTAGCAAAACTGTGGTCTATTATGCTAGAAACACACAGTGCATATTCTCAAAAGATACTGCAGCACACACACACACACACACACACACACACACACACACACACACACACACACACACACACACACACACACCACCAAAGTTCATCTGGAAAATGTACAAACTAACATGGATGCAGAGTCTATATAAAACTGCACAACCAGTGCAAGCCAGCCACGCCTCTACCTGCACCATGATTTGTTTCCTTGTAGTACACAAATAGGTTCATAGGTTCATACTAGGCTATCTGCCCTAGGGCATTTATAAGCCTAGCCAAAGTGTGTTTGGCTTTTGCCACCCATTTTAAATTAATTTTGCTATGCCCTTTTTTGAGGATAATATACTGTGCCTCTGTCTAACAGTGACACAGAAGTGATACCCGGGGTAAACCTACGATCCCCCATCCACTCATCAAGATTCCTCTTGAAGAGAGTCAATGAGGGACTCTGCCTAACCTGGACTGGGATTTTATTCCAGAGTGAAGGGAGCCTCTGGGTTACCAGATACAAGGCACTGTAATATTACTCTTGACAAGTAAGCAAATATTGCTTTGCCATTAGCAACCCTTCATTATGCAACATGACTAACAGGTAATCTGTCCTATGGGATGGGCAGAAAATGTGTAAGATGCAGAATTCATACATCTGCTACACTACACACACAAACACACACTGAGAAATAAGTAGCTAAAGTAAGCCAATAGTACAAAAAATGGCACTGCATTGCAGTGTGGGAAAACTGAGACAAGAAGTATTTTGTAATACATGATCTGCTATGACTGCTTGTTTAGGCAGGAACTCCTAGATGAAGGGTGAAAAAGTTTGACAGACACATAAGCAAGAATACTGTTTGAGTGACTGATTAACATCAGACTCTAACATGCTCCACAACTAGGATCACTACCAGTGGTCCACCCATTTGTTTCATAGTTTCATAGTATAGTACTAGGCTATCTGCCCTGAGGCATTTGTAAGCCTAGCCATAGTGATGTGGCTTTTGCCACCCCATGAAATGGTACAAACATTGTACAGAATAAATTTAGAATACTGTGCCTCTGTCTAGTAGTGACACAATGAAGGTCCCCTTATATAATATAATTAGTTTACTGTGCCCCTGTCTAGCAGTGACACAGATGTGACCCCTGGGGTAAACTTACGATCTCCCATCCACTCATCAAGATTTCTCTTGAAAAGAGTCAGTGAGGGGCTCTGCCTAATACGAACTGGGATCCTGTTCCAAAGCATGGGAAGCCTCTGGGTTATGAATCTATCCCTCCAGCATGTCCTATTCATACTTGTGCCGAGGTTTAAGTCTTTAGCTCTCGTGGTCCTGATGGATTTGGATTTTTTGAGGTGGAGCATGTCCATCAGGTCCTGATTGGACATGGCCTTGTACGTCAGGTAGAGATCACCTCTGAGCAGGTGGTATGCTACTGAATAGAGCTGAAGTTTCTTTAGTCTGGCAGAATAAGACATATGTTGGAGACCCTTGATCCTCTTGGTGAGGTACTTTTGTGGTCTCTCCAGCTGTTGCAAATGCCGGGTGAGGTACATACCAAATGGGGCATTGTACTCAATCATGGGTCTGATGAGGGAGGAATATAGTTGTACAATGACATCCTTGGATCTGGATGTGAATCCCTTCATGATGAGGTGTGCAAGGTAGAATGTTTTTCTAACCACTTTGGCAACGTGGGTGTCAAATGAGAGGTCGCTGTCGACTTGGGTCCCTAGGTCTCTGATTACTTTTTCCGTACTCAGTGGGTTGCTGTCTATGTGATAATTTGTGGGTACTTTGTTTTTCCCATAGGGGATGACTATACATTTTTTGGCATTTAGTTTAAGGCCGTGACTCCGGCACCAGTTGTCCGTTTCTGTGAGGCCTTTTTGTAGGATGTGTGTGTCTGCTGGTGTATCAACTATGGCGCCTAGTTTGCAGTCATCTGTGAACTTTGTCAGCCACAGCCCTCCTATGTTTGCTTTAACATCTGAGAAATAAATGCTGAACAAGAGGGGTCCCAGGACAGATCCCTGTGGGACACCACTTGTGACAGGCTTTGAGTCTGACATTGCTCCAGTGATTTTAACTTTATGGGTTCTGTCCTTTAGCCAGTTTGCAACCCATCTAGTGACATAAGGGTTTACTTTTAAGCTGTTGAGCTTATCTATGATGCCTGAGTGGGGTATTGTGTCGAAGGCCTTAGCCAAGTCCAGATATTTGTTGAATATATTTCATTGTTACTTAGGTGTGGGTAAGGCATTCCATTATATATAATGCACTGACCAAATTTCCCTTGTTCACACAAGCAGAAGCCACTATCTACTACTACAGCATAGCCTCAGCCAACAAGTGGTGGCTACACAGAGTTCAAAAGTTGCATACAGGTATTAGGATATTGCGCCAAGTGCATATCCTACAATACTGTAATAATAAGTGCATCCTCACTTGCAGAGAATGTTATGTCATATGCATACCCTATAGTTCTGTAACTGACTGCTGTCAGCATGACTGTAGCCTCATGTAGGTGCATTACACCACATGTGTATGTATGCCTCCCTCATGCAAGGTACCACTAAAACTTATCTGCACCCTTTCCCTACTTGCATGCAATCCCAGCTGCGTACATATTTTGTGCATGCCTCACTGGTAATACATATCACCATCCTTTGATCTGTGTCCTTGGGTTCTTATTATACATTTTCCCTCAACCCGCACATCACTAGCATCCTGTGTACACAATATAAACATTGGCCCTTAGTCTTGACTGTAAAATGTGCAAACCCTGGGCAAGCAGCACACTGCTGGTGACCTCTATACACCATTTATTCACTATTTTGTGGTATTGTATGCATTCAATGCACACTACAGGTGCAGAAAAAAACAATGTCAACCTTAATGCTTCAACAGCTCTATTAGTCTGTGGTCTTAGGTGCATATTCTGAAGACTGTAATTATGGAACACAACACTGTATCCATGAATCATCATTCCAATGGCACATGGTATTTGTGTACATTCTAGATGCACTTCAAGCATACGGTACAGTGCTGGCACATCAAGGCAGCCAGAACTGTATAGATATAGAAAAGGGAGCCAAAGAACCTTAATGCTATCTTTACAGATAAGTCCTGTACATGTCCCATGGCACAGTGGCAAAATACAGCTGCACACACTACCTTCACCCTGTATCTTAGTCTTGGCTTACTTCTGTGATAGTATGCTAAGGAGATATGCTTTACAACTGATGTCAGTATCTTTTAAATGTGTATTTGCTAGTATGCAGTTATGTGCAATGTGGATGTGTGTTGTTACAGGTCTAAACATATTGCATGTTTATGCTCCCTCTATGACAGAAGCTTGCATCTCATATCTCTGAACATTTCATTGCTGTGCTACATGCAGGATGTGTTGGTTGAGATATCTGTGACAATGTGAAGTACTGCCAGCTATGCCAGGAGAAGTAAGGCAGTGGATGTGTAACACATGCCACCATAGCTAGCTTCAGTTTTGTAAAGAATTACATGTCATTTGCTTATTCAACTGATTTGTGCAGCTGCTTGTGTTGAAAATGCATTTGTAAAGTTGCTTCTGTTAAAAATGTACCAACAGTGGGTCCTGCTTGACAGAAAAGAAATACACTTGCATATCAGACACTATTGTAACTGGAGAAATGAATATACTGTAACAGATGATACTGGAAGAGAAGAAGTTAATCTCAGGCCAGCTAACTTTGCAAAACAGTCTAAAATTAAAATACCTGGATTAGGGCATAAAAATTGTATCTCACAGTCCTGATTACAGCCAGAGACAAAATGGCTTTGAAAATCAGGACTAGGAATCATACTGTATTGTCCTTAGGGGTGAAATAATTACTATCCTGGAAGGGTGGAAGTTTTTGAAATGGTTTTATAGTTTCCAGATGCTGTAACACAACTTAGCAAAGCTCTATGTGTGTGTATTATGACACATATGTGCTAGATTCTGGTTCAGTTTCTAGTAAAGGGGGTAGTGTGGGAACCTGAGTCAGATGACCAGCTGTATGTGATGTTATTCTGTAATCCAGCACTGAAATGATGTTTTAATACTAGACAAGAGAGAAGTCTCAGAGCAGTCTGTTTGCCAAACCTGACAAGAAGTAAGACCACTCATCCACTTCATCTTGCCTTGCTCTAGTAAGTGAACTAGGGGACAGTCATTCTTTACATTAGTCAGGAAAATATAGTGAGATTAGTTAAGTATTGATTTTCTGTATCTGTGTGAACCTTTCCATCCTAGTAATTTTTAATATTTCCTGTGACTGAAACTATGGTGTTTACTGTAAATAGATATTTAGTATTTTCATGTTCTTTTATTATTTTTAAATATATTTAATCTTTTCATTGTGGCGGGTCTTTTAGAGAATATTTTAACCTTTGAGAGTTTGTTTTTGTTTTTCTTTCGGCTCTCCGGTCCCCTAATGATGCACTTATATTTATTTGGTAACACTGTGGACGCTCCTGAAAGCCTTGCTGCATTGGTCAAATACTACCATTTGTATTAGTATTAGTATTAATTTTATTCAGTATAATTGGGTACCATTGTAAGAGCCTTAGAGTTGCTGGTTTTGGAATGTTCTGGTGGCAGTATCTACCTTATAGTCTGGGCAGAAGGGGCATAGCTGGTAAATCTGTGCCAGCCTTTCCCGTGTGTGTGTGTGTGTGTGTGTGTGTGTGTGTGTGTGTGTGTGTGTGTGTGTGTGTGTGTGTGTGTGTGTAAAAATCAAATCTGAAAAAGTGTGTCTGTAAGCTTTGTGAAGCAGGGACACAGAGCACTGGTTTCACAGACAGGGTGGTGGAGGAACTGGCTTGGGCCACTCCGCCGAGGACTCAACTTCACAGATGTGTCAGTGAGGAGTCTTATTTGGGGGCTGGAGAGAGAGAGAGAGAGACAAGGAAACCCATCCCCAAGACTGAGTGTGCTCCCTGTCTGCTTTTAAAGAAAGTTGTGCTTGGTGCAGACAGCTGCATTTGGAAATACTGTATGTATCTATCTTTGTTCCAAGTGAATGTCCCTCACCAGTGTCTGTGATGAGGACTGAAGTTCCTTGATTACTGGCCCAGAGGAGGGATGTCACATATTGGTGAGCAGTGCTGGCATATTAATTGAACTTCTGTAACCTGTAGCCAGTTGTCACTGAAGGTGTGTGTACTGTCAGCAGCCACCAGGTACACATACAGAGTTTCATTTTCACAATATTTTTATTTATTTATTTATTTTAGTTTAGTCAGGGAAAGTAGCCAAAGATGTTAGCACAGGATTATGGCAAGCTGATAAAGAACCAGTTGGCTAACGTGTGCAAATCCAAAGGACTGGTGCATGCCAACCTGACTAAAGAGGAAATTATTTCAGCCTTAGTTGCAGCTGCAGCACCAACCAGCAACCAGTAGGATAACCTTTCTGGCAATGAGGATTTCCAGTACTCAGAAATAGGACGGTTCACCTTTTCCTCAGAGGACTTAAAATCCAGTCTGGAGTTAAACAGACTTGAACTGGTGGCCAAATGTTTAGAATTAGAATCAGCAGAGAGACTGCAGCCTTTGGAGACTGAAGAAAATGAGAGACTGCAGCAAGCAAAACATATGGAGTTAGAATCGGCAGAGACTGTGGTGTTTGGAGGCCAAAGAAGATGAGAAACTGCACTAACATGAAAGGGAAATGCTGACTCTTCATCAAGGTCATGGAAGTAATGAGGAAGGAAATAGCCAAACCCCCAGAAGCAAAAAAAGTCAGTAAATATCTTCCACAGTTTACAAAGTGTGATAATTTTGATAGTTGTATTCATATATTTGAAATAGTATGTAAACAGTATAATGTTGATCAAGGGCTCTAGGTATGGTTCCTGACCCCTTTTCTCTATGGTAAAGCTACACCTGCTGTTTCCAAATTGTCTGATTTATTTATTGTTTATGTATATATTTATTTAATTATTTGAAATGTGTTGACTGGGTTAGCCCGACTGGGCAGATGCCCATTTATAGCGGCGATCCAAGGAGAAAAGTTCCAAAAGATAATTACAAGTAATATGTAAATAGGACATTAAGTATAATGGTGCTAACAAACAGTTTAACAGTAATTACTAAAAGTTTCATCCTAAAACATAGTCACAGTGGAAGTATAAACGTAAGACTACAACAATAATTACAATACAGTTTCTTCCAGTAACTAGTCAATAGTACAGTTACTAGCAATTATGAAGCAGGAGGTGATTGTTTAAACTATGATAAAGTTAAGCAATGTTTATTTGAATGTTTTAAGTCAACATCTGAAGTTAACAGAAAAAAGTTTTGCGAGCATAGACACAAAGCAGATGAAAGTGTATGTGATTATATTGCTGAGTTAAGCACTTATTTTCATAGGTGGGTGAGTGGGTGTCAGATCACCACTTTTGAAAGGCTGGCAGACCTTTTGGTGAGGGAATAAGTCCTTAGCACTTTGCCTGAGGACATGAAAATCTGTTTAGCAAACCGGGAGTGTAACTGCTGGGGAAAAAAAGGGATCTCTACTTAGCAAGCAGGGCATCACTTTACAAGAAGGGGATACCCAGTGCTGCACATGGATATAAGGCAACCCATGGTGGGCAGCCTAAACTACCTTAACAGAGTCTACCAGTAACAAGGGAAGCCACTAGTTCAGGTACACCGACAGGATCAAGAGTTAGATATTCTAAAGGTAACCAGTGAGGCCATGTAGCATACAGATGTCCATGGAAGCAAGGCGGGGAACAAAAGATGGGGGAGCTAGCAAGTGAGAATAACAATATGCCAGTGGTAAGTTGTCTGGAAACAACAGGGGTACCAGACTATCACCAAAGTTTATATCCTATCTTAGTGGATGGAAAACAGGCCACTGCTAAGAGAGACACAGCTTCTGACATAACCATTGTTAAGCTTGCAGTAGTTAAAGAGGAGAAATGCTTGCTTGGGCAGTTCACTCCAGTCAGAGCTTTAGGGAGGACTCCATTCCAAATGCCTTTGGCCAGGGTTCACCTTGAATGGGAGAGTGGAAAAGGAAGCAAACAAGTAGGTGTGCTTCAGGATGTCCTTGCAGATGTCTTGATAGGGAATGATTTTGATAATGCAGTACCTTGTGTGCATGCAGTTATATGCAGTCAGGTTTGGAGACAGGCATGTGGGGCTGGTAGCCTGAGGGAGACCCAGACAGACCCCACACTTGAAGCCAGGGCTGGTGAGGTGGCTATTTCAGGGAGGGAGCTACCCTTAGCAGTGAGCCTGAAGGTGAGCCACAGCTGCTGGTAGGTACTTATGTTTCCTTGGACAGAGTGACTGCAAGGGCAGAGGTGAGTGGTTGAACCCAGGCTGACAGTGATGCACTTCTGTGAGAGGATACCAGACTTCCTATAGAAGGACAGCTGAGAAGAGTTACAAAGACAGAGTTGAGACAGGCTCAGCTCTCAGACCCTACACTAAGACGCTTGAGGGAGGTAGATAAGGAGGCAGCTGATCCTCAAGAAAAAGGGGAGTCAGTATACTGCAACAAAGGGTTACTGTGCAGACAGTAGACCCCTGAGGGAGGGCTAGGGAGTGAGGTAATACACCAGTTGGTAGTGCCTAACACCTATTGTCTGGCACTTCTAGCCATAGACAATGACATCCTTTTGCAGGTTATAAGGGCATAAAGTGTACCAAGAGATATTTTATGCAGAAATTTTATTGGCCTGGGATTCCAAGGGATGTAACAGGGTACTGCAGGACCTGTGAGCCATGCCAAATAAATTAGGCAAGGCAGGAGACAAGGTCAAAGCTCCATTAATGCCTTTGCCTGTGATTGAGGAGCCATTTCAGAGGGTAGCTACTGGATACTGTGGGGCCTCTGAGAACCCCAAGTTCCACAGGGAAGAAGTATATCCTGGTGGTAGTAGACTATGCTACTAGGTACCCTGGGGCAGTGGCTCTCTCCTCCATCGAGGCACAGAAGGTGGCAAATGCTTTGTTAAAAGACTTCAGCAGGGTAGGTTTTTTGAGAGAAATACTGACTGACAGAGGTGCCACTTTCATGTCAGACCTGCTGGCTTGTCTGAGGGAGTGCTGTGGGATGAAGCACCTAAATACCACCTCCTACCATCCCCAGACTAATGGTCTTGAGATGTTAAACTCTACACTACAGACCATGCTTTTGGCATCTGCACACCAGTTTAAGAGAGTGGACAAATATTTGCCCCACCTGCTGTTTGCATACAGAGAGGTACCCTAGGAATCCATATGTTTTTCACCCTTTGAGTTGTTGTATGGGCACAGGATGAGGGGGCCTTTATGTTTGATTTGTGACAAGTGGGAAGGTGAGTGTGAATCCCACAAGGAGTCTGTTGTGTCATATGTCCTAAACCTCAAGACAAGGCTTAGGGAACTCATGGGCTTGGTCTAGGAAATCCTGGCAGAAGCCCAACAGCAGAAAAATGTCTGGTATGACAGGAATGCTTGAGCCTAAGAGTATGCTGTGGGGCAGCAGGTTATGGAGCTCATTCCTATCAGACACAATAAGCTGCAGGCAGCTTGAGAGGACCCTTTGAAGAGTTAAGGAAGGTCACTGATGTTAACTACACGGTAAACCTGGTAGGCAAGAGGCAGGGGCACAAATTGTACCATGTTAACATGATGAAGCCTTACCATGATAGAGAGGCCCTGATGCTGAGTATCTGCAGTGCATGGGAGGAGAAATATGAGCGAGATCTATGGCTACATCATGACAGCCAGCAAAATGCCAAGTTACTAAGGTTGTGCCTAGGGTTGCAGGCATATGACATGGCAGTGTAGCACTGTAGTGGGGTCAGCAATACCAATGTAGATGGGTTCTCAAGACAGGGTATAGGTTAGTGTGTTCCCAGACAGGCTTATGTCCCTCAAACCATGAATCTAGGGTTACTTGAAAAACTAGCTTGAGTCTTCAAAGGGGGGAGAGATGTGATGACGTGAGTTAGTGACAGCTATGCCAGGAGAAGTAAGGCAGTAGATGTGTAACATATGCAAGCATAGCTAGCTGGAGTTTTGCAAAGAATTATATGTCATTTGTATATCAACTGATTGTACAGGTGCTTGGGTTGAAAATATATTTTAAAGCTGCTTGAGTTAAAAACTGTACCAACATTAGGTCCTGATGAATCAAAAAGAAATACACCTGTATGTCAGACCATATTGTAACTGTTGAAATTACTATACTGTAACAAAGGATACTGAAAGAGAATAGGTTAATCTCAGTCCAGCTAACTGAAACAAAGTCTGAAATTAAATTACCTGGTTAACGTCATAAAGATTGTATCTTACAGTTCTGATTGCAGCCAGAGACAAAATGTCTGTGAAAACCAGGACTAGGAATCCTATTAAATTGTCCTTAGGGGTGAACTAATTGCTACCCTGGAAGGGTAGAAGTTTTTGAAATGGTTTTATAGCTTCCAGATGCTATAACACATCTTAATGAAGCTCTATGTGTGTGTATTATGACACATATGTGCTAGATTCTGGTTCAGTTTCTACTAAAAGGACTAATGTGGGAACCACAGTCAGATGACCAGCTATATGTAATGTCATTCTGTAATCTAGCACTGAAATTATGTTTTAGTACTAGATGATAAAGACGTCTCAGAGCAGTCTGTTTGTAAAACCTACCAAGAAAGAAGACCACTCACCCACTTCATCTTGCCTTGCTCTAGTAAGTGAACTAGGGGATAGTAATTCTTTAGATCACTCAGGAAAATATAGTGAGATTAGTTAAGTACTGTTTGTTTTGTATCTGTTTGAACTTTTGCATCTGTGCTATTTTTAATATTTCCTGTGACTGAAACTTTGGTGTTTATTGTAAATAGATATTTAGTATTTTCAAGTTTTTTTTATTATTTATTTTTACATATATTTAAACTTTACATTTTTGCTGGGCTTTTACAGAATATTCTAACCTTTGTGAGTACTTATATTTATTTGGTGACTATGTGGCCACTCCTGAAAGCCTTGCTGCACTTGTGAAACACTGTAATTTATATTAGTATTAATTTTACTCAGTATAATTAGGTAGCTATGTAAGAGCCTTAGAGTAGCTAGCTATGGAGTGTTCTGGTGACAGTATCTACCTGATAGTCCAGGCAGAGAGGGCGGATCTGGTAAATCTATGCCTGTCTTTCCCAGGTGTGTGTTTGTGTGTGAAAGTCAAATCTCAGAGAGTGTGTGTGCCAGCCACTTGGAGCAGGGACACAGAACACTGGTTTCACAAAGAGGGTGGTGAAGGATTTGGCTTGGAACACTCTTCTGAGGACTTAACTCTACAGCTGTGTCAGTGGGGAGTCTTATCTGGGGCTTGGAGAGAGAGGGGGGGCCCAGCCCCAAGACAGAATGCATTACCTGTGTGCCTGTGTGCTCTTAAGGGAAATTGTGCTTGATGTGGAGAGCTGCATTTGGAAATACTGTGTGTATCTATCTTTGTTCCAAGTGAACATCCCTCACCAGTGTCCGTGGGGAGTATTGAGGCTCCTTGATTACTGGCCCAGAGGAGGGCCACCACAATATTCACCATTTGCCATCCCTTTGCTATAAATTGCATTCTCATCATGTTGGCGTTTTCCTCCATGATGAAATCTAAGTGTGTCACTCTGCCTCTCATACAATGATGAGAGGCAATATATGAACATATGAAACATGTACACACACATACACAACACACAGATGTGATGCAATCAAATTCATACTGAAAATAATTACAAGTTGACATATGTACGTGCCTCCACATTAAGTCTGTATTATGACCCTAGGACAAGGTCTGCATCAGGACAATATGCTTCCTAACTGTACTACCTACAGTGCCAACATAGTGCATACATGTCTATATGGTGTGTTCTGGGTTAAGCGTTACATTTCTATGCCATGTGTGCCATGTGTCACTGTACAAGTAAACATGTGTTATAGCAGTTGTTGTTTCCTGATGTTGTTCACAGACTTTTTACTAAACAATACTGATGTGCAGTGAAGAGCACAATGTGGTTATTTCGTATGTATGCATGCATGTATGCCTGTTAAGATTGTTATATGTTCCAACAATGTCTGAAACCAGCAAAACAGGCTAAACTTCTGAAAACAGGAGTATATATATATATCACACAGCATTCCCCCTTACTTCTGGGTACAGTGATCTCATAATTGACATTGATACATAGCTGGGTATGGGTGCTTTAACCCATTTATTACTGGCCATTTTCAAGAGCAGTTCTCTCATATCATTGTCTTTTTTGTTTTGTTTGTGACTTACATACTAATGCCACTAGGTGACTTTTTATGTAATGCAATTTTGAGGCAATACTACTTTTACAATTTTCACTAAAAAAAATCTTTACTTGTAACTTTTAGTTTCAATAAAAAAGAAGCATCTTGAATAAAAAAAAATCAGTGCAATGCCACCTTTTTTTATCTTAACCCCAGAGATAAAAATCCCCATTCAGGAGAAATATAGAATTTCTACTACTGATGTAAAGCCACCTTAGTTAAATACATTCTAGACCTATACTACAGTTTGCATACAAAGAAAAAAAGAAGTTATGTACCCACCATAACGTTCCATGTGAGTTGTTCATCTCGCCTTCATTCTTACTGATGGGTTCGGAGCCGATCCTCGGCTCTGACATGACCAAACTGCAAAAGCTCAAGGTCTTCAACTAGCTCAAGGCCAACTCCCTATCCCATGATGCACCTTGTGGTTCACTCAGATCTTGTTTGCTGTGAAAAGGCTACATACTACTAGTAATCTGCTAATACTGGAAACCGGATAAGAGACAGTAACACCATGACATAAATGAATTCTTGTTCCTCAAGAAGTCTTGATGGGGATTGGAGGGTGATGTGAACGAATGACGGCGAGATGAACAACTCATGGAACATTATGGTGAGTACATAACTTCTTTATGTGAAGTTGTTCTATCTCGACGTACATTCTTACTGATGGGTATCCATCCAAAGCACCATCTTTCTCGGGTGTCTCATGGGAGAATGTTCTTCAAGACAGTGGAACCAATGGAAGCCCTGTCTCTGGAGGCCTTTTCTACTTTGTAATGAGTGATGAAGGTATGAGGCCTTGACCAAGTAGCTGCTGCACAAAGAGTATCTAATGGTAATTTATCCATAAAGGCTAATGAAGTAGAAACAGCTCTAGTAGAGTGGGCCTTTATTTTTCTGTTGTAATGGTGTATTCACTGAACTGTAAGTGAAGGATATACCATCTGATAACCATTTTGATAAAGTGGTTTTCACCACTGGAGTGCCTTTTTTTGACTCTGAAAAGGAAAGAAAGAGCTGATCTGTTTTCCTGATATGTTTGGTCCTGTCTAAATAGAATCAAAGTTATCTGTGAACATCAAGTTTGTGCAGCATATGGTTCATCTCATTAGTGTATTTAGGGAAAAATATGGGCAATTCAATAGATTGGTTGAGATTTTTCTCTAAGCAAACTTTACGAAAGAATGAAGGATTCATCCTGCGTGAGACTCTGTCATTATGGAAAATCAATAAGGGGGTTTAATGGACAAACTTTAAACACATCAGCAGACAGTATATCAGAAAACACAAATAAGCCAGCACTTCACCAGTAATTCTTTAATTCACAACGATCTGGTACCTCGGCAATTCACCTTCGTGGATCACATTTCATCCAGGTATAAGCATAGTATATATACACACATATCCCAAAATCGCAAGTATCATTATTCAATTAGTTAAATAATTAAATAATTAAATATAGCAGCATTCCAAAATTTAAAGTGACCATAATCAGTTTCATCAATAAATATCATTATTAATATATAATAACATTAAATAACATTCAAACATTTAAATAAATTATTAAATAAAATTAATATACTTAATTATATACCTAATTCCTGATTCATACCATATGGCTTTAAAGTATGAAATTTAAGAATCATTCTTGTTTCTAACTCTAATAATTTAACTACAATATTACCACCTCTATTTAGGAAGGGTTTTCCAAGTACACAAAATATTAAACTACTACTAGAACTGTTATGTCTATCATGAAAATGTTTGGCAACAGGACTATTTGGATTATTATTTCTGATGTCTTTTAAATCCTCTAAGACCCTAACTCTCACCATACATTTGGTCTGTCCTATATACCAAATATTTTTACATGAACAACCCAAAATATAAACCACCCCCGTAGATCTGCAGTTGAAATAAAATTTTGGGGTAAAAATAATACCATTAATAACCGTTAAATTTTTAACCTCATTACATATACTACAACAACCACATGGAAAAGTACCAAGTGGTAATAAAGAACCACTACTTTTCCTATCAACAAAATTATAATTAAGCAATTCTTTCAAAATTTTCCCCCTTTTATAAGAAAATGTGATATGTTTAGGAAACAAATAACCTATAGATTCATCCTCACAGATAATATACCAATATTTCCTAACTAATGAAATTAATTCATTAGAAAATGCAGAGAGTTTTCTGGTTTAATGGACAAGGCTTGTAACTCTGAAACCCTCTGAGCAGAAGTAATAGCTATAAAAATATGTTTTTTCATGATAGATATTTCAAGTCACAAAATGCGGCTGGTTCGAAGGGGGGGCAGGATTATATGGGAAAGAACAACATTTAGGTTCCATGGCATAACTGGAGCTTTGAAGGGTGGTCTCAAATGGAGAGTACCCTTGAGAAAGGCTTTGGAGAGTCTAAGTGACATATTAGACCTTTGGTCACCTACATGAAAGTTAGCAATCACTGCCAATTGAACCCTAATGGTTGCTGCCGCTGCCCCTTCATTGAAAAGTTTAGTCAAAAACTCCAGAATGGATGAAATTGAAGCCAGGTATGGATCAATATTGTTCTGAAGTGCCCATATAGAAGACCTTTTCCATTTACTAAGATATAACTTCCTGGTAGACGATTTATGAGAGGATGTTAAAATATATTGAGCCGCAGCTGACAGACTGTGAATCCTGGCTATGTCTGGAATTGGAGCAGCCAAGCTGTCAGTTTGAGGGACTGAAGAGAAGGGTGGAGAGCCCCTGATGAATGAGTCAGGAGATCTGGCACTGGGTCCAGAATCCAAGGTTCTTCCAATACATGATGCTGGAGGAAGAGGAACCAAATTTGACGAGACCAGTAAGGGGCTATTAGAATGATGGTCCTTCCCAGAGCCTTGGCTTTCTGTAAAACTTTGGGTATCAGAGGAAAAAGAGGGAAGGCATACAGGAGACCCAGGGGCCAACTGTGTACAAGTGCATCCCTTGGGGCATTCCCTGGAGGGGGTATTAGGGCAAAGTAGCTGCTGCATTTCATGTTTGTTGGAGTTGCAAAGAGATCGCAGCAAGGCTGGCCCCATCTGCGGAATATCCTTTCTGCTACTTCTTCTTTTAGGGACCACTCGTGAGGCAATAGAATCGCCCTGCTCAGCTTGTCTGCTATTACATTGGATCTCCCCGGGATAAGCGTCGCTATCAGAAAGCACTGGGTGGAAGTTGCCCATTGCCATACTCGGGGCCTCTCGACACAGGGGGTAAGATCTGGTTCTTCATTGTTTGTTTTGTACCAGACCACTGACATACTGTCTATCTGAATTGCAACAGTTCCCAGAGGAAGAGAGTCTTGAAAGGACTGCAACGCTAGAAGTATCGCTCTCATCTCCAAAACACTGATATGCAGGTGAGCCTCATATCTGTTCCACGTGCCTTGGGCTGTTCTTCCCTGATAATGTCCCCCCCACCCTATCAGGGAGGCATCCATGGTCACCATGGCTATGGGAGTGGGTAGAGGAAAAAGGTGATCTAGAGTTACTTGGTGAGATGTCAGCCATCACTGAAGGTCCTTCTTGTAGGAATTCATTATCAGGATTTTGTGTGACATTGGGAGTTCTTGAAAGGACCATTGCATGAACAGGAGCCATTGTAGTACACGCATATGGGTCTATATTATAAGCACGAAAGATGAATTTGGTGAAAGCTAGAAGATCGACACATAAATGTCGATCTATGAAAAGAGCTAAGGGCGAAAATGCCGAAAGACACAACGCCAAACAGATTCCCGGAAGCAACAGTGCCATACAGGTAAGTAAAGCCAAAGTAAACAAACATAATGAAAACACTTTTATAAACATTTTTGCGGGGAGGGGCAAGCCCCCCTGCACCCCCCCCCACTTATACATACTAACTCCGACATCACTCTACAGTGGGGAAAAGGATACATTTCCTCATCCCCACAATCACCCTGCTGGCCAGGAAAATCCGTTCGGCGTTGTGTCTTTTGGCGTTCCCATCCTTTGCTCTTTTCGTAGATCGACATTTATGTGTCGATCTTCTAGCGTTCGCCAAATTCATCTTTCGTCGTTCTGATATAGACCCCATGCATATGCATCCGACCCAAAGGAATCGCAATGATTGCTGCCGCCATTGTCCCTAGCAATTTGAGTACCACCGACACAGGGGCTTTTCTCTCGGAAGCAGGTCCAGAACCTGATTTCGTAGAACACAAGCTCTTTCTGGTGGAAGGTTTAAGGCCATAGTAATAGTATTTAGCTCTGCACCTATAAAAACGGTATGTTGTGATGTCCTGGAAAGCTCCTTGAGTTTTATGGAGCCACATCTTCCCTCCCTTCTGACTATTGGTGTAAGAGCTGGTAGGGGTGGAAAAGCAGACTCCAATGGCAGACAGAGTCTTTCCATCCTGTTGACTCCTAGTAAGGGTTTCTTTCACTTTGGGTCCAAAAACGGACGCGCCATCAAAAGGGGTATTAATAAAGGGTGACTTAAAGGGTGTCACATAGGAACATAAGCGCATCCAGAAAGGTCTCCTAAGAGCAATTCCTGTCCTCGCTGCCCTACTCATTCCATCAGCTGCATAGGAGACCAGGCACATGGAAGAGTTTACAAGAGAATTTAGGGTAGTGAGCTGGGAAGCTACCTTCTCTGAGACCCTCACAGCTACTGAACCCTGTAGAGCATCTCCTAGTTCTTTCAGGAGATCCCTTTGCCACCTTGTAAAGTGTGTTAGTTCAGTGATCGGAAAGCAAAAGTTGCTGAACTAAACATGCGCTTACCATATCTGTCCATGATCCTAGAATCCTTGTTAGAAGGACACGCAGAGGTAGAAGTTTCTGACAGTTCCTGTTTGGTGGCTGCCGCCACCACCATAGCATCAACAGGCACTCCTTTGGTCAGGAAGGTCTTGTCCTGGGGGAAGTTATAAATTTATTAGGCCTCCTAGGTGCAAGCTCCATGGTATTGGGGGCCTCCAACGCCCTTCGAAAGATTAGCTCAATCAACTCATCAAAGGGTGGAGACACCCAAGAGGTGGATGGCTGAGACCCAAAAGCCTTCAGAAGCAATGGCTCATCATTAGTATGGTTAAGAGACTTCTAGCCATCCCTCTGCTTGAGAATTTCCAGGATATCTGTGAAGGAAATATCCTCTGAGGGGGACTGTGGGGACCCTTCTGACTCATCTAAGTCAGTGTCTGAAGTGACAGATTCCTGTGGGGAGTCCAGATGCTTCCTCTTGCAAAGTCTCTTCCTGGGAACCTCTTCAGTGGGAGCTTCTGGAGAGGTCTCAGAAGAGCAGGGCTCGCCCAATGGGGCTTAAGGAGGCTTGGGTCTTTATGGTTTAGATGGATGTGTGATTAAGAGGTAGACACCCGTGCTCTGGGGGAAGGAGCTACTGGTTCTGATGGCGTGGTTGTCGGCGTGGACAACACCCACCTCACAGCATCGAAGGCACCTCAATCCCGATGCGAAGAAACTCCCGGATCTGAAGATATGGAAGATTCCCTCAGCACCAGAACAGAGGGCTCTGAGCCTGAGGTTGGAGCTGAGCTCACCCGAGCCGAGGCCCCGAGGCGACCAGCAAGTGTCAGATCCTAGACCCCTCGGTCAGCACCGAAGATGTCAGGGTTGTAGGGACTGACAAGCCTGAAGTAGGCATTGGGCCAGAAGGCTCCACAATCATCAGCTCCTAGCACTCTGGCTCTGAAACTTAGAGACAGATCAGAGGAGGAACAGAAGACAGTGGGGGGGGGGGATTTTGTCAGTTCCAAAATCCCAGAGATCGGCACCGATAAAAGTTTGGCGGTGCCGGTGTCTGCACCACACAATCCACATCCTTATTCGACAGTCTTGAGGGAAGAAGCTATGGAAGAGGCCACTGACTGAAGGATTGGAAACTTTAAAGTAGGAGATACTGGCTCCAGTATTTGGGACCGGCTCCTACAAACAGTAACGACCTTTGGTTCCGAAAGCAGTGAAGCTGAGGTAGGAGTCTCAATCAGTTTTGAGGTCGATGAACCCTTTTTTGGCTCCAGCCCATAAGAAGACTTAGAAGACAAGGTCTTTGAAGATTTTGATGTCTTGTCCAGTGATCTGTCCTTATCCAATGATTCCTGAAAGGAAGACTTCAGTAATCCCCTAGCTATCAGTTACTCTTACATTCATGAAGAACACGAGAGCTAAATGAATGACAGATGGCATAGTTCTCCTGTAGCTGAACTTCACCTAAATAATAGACACATTCTGTGTGACCAACTGTTATTGACATTTTTTGTCCACATTTAGGACGTTTTTTTAAATCCTGACTTAGCCTTTTCTTGCTGAGACATGGCAGAACTATCAAATATATAACTACGTTTGAAGTATAACACAACACTATAATAACACTATAGAACTCTTGAAGAACGTACTATTTAAAGAAGGAAATACACAGAATTATATTATAGCTCTAACTTCTACAATATATGCAAACACACACTAAGAAAAATATGGAACTACTGGCCCTAAAACTTGGGCCCAGGTTCAACTAGCCTTAAAATCTAGCAGGCTTAACACGCACTATGGATAGGGAGAAATAAATATCCAGACAACCCTCTAATTTAAACAGGTTGTTAGTCTAAGGAAGATAGATGTAAAAAAAACAGCCTAGAAAAAAACACGGCCACCAACAAGTAGTAAAACACACACAAACACACACACACACACACACACACACACACACACACACACACACACACACACACACACACACACACACACACACACACACTCTACTTATTCCTGATTATCTATGTTAACAGAAAAAAGAAAACTTAACCAACTGCAAAAGTTAACTATCCAAGCTAAACTGTCACTTTTTTAAATGAAATATTAAAGTTTCATTGGCCAGAGCTGTTGAAGCACTCCTGATCGGTTGCAATAGCAAATGAGATCTGAGGGAAGCACAAGGTGCATCATGGGATAGGGAGTTGGCCTTGAGCTAGTTAAGACCTCGAGCTTTTGCAGTTGGCCGAGTCGGAGCCGAGGATTGGCTCCGAACCCATCAGTAAGAATGTACGGTAAGATAGAACAACTTCACATCATCATACTTAACTTAATACCTCTGATAAAAATATAATAAAAATGTCAGACTATGGCTTATGAACCCCTGCATTTGTTACCTATATATCAAAGGACATATGTTAACCTCCTTTTGAAATTGATGACACGTTCAGATAGCAGCACTAGGATGTCCAGATATAAAATGCACTTAATAATATTCACCCTTGGGGACTTCAGCGCAGCTTACAGATGAACTTAACCACATCACATTAGCTTCTTCAAGACATGCTATTTAAAACACAATGTATATAGAATTTTTTTTTCTGCTGAAATGTATTTGATTTTCACTTCAAAAGTAATGATGACTATTAAAGATATATTCAAAACCAGTGCTTGGTTCTGCAGCCTAAGCAGAAGTTATAAACAAGAACCCACTGGAAACAGAGTATATGCAGTATGCCAGGCTAAGAGTGAATAACTAAGAACACCTGCATTTAATACTACCATATAAAAGGCTATATGTCAAACATATGTTGAGATTTCACTATGAAACATCTACATAGTAACAATATGTTCAACTGCAAAATGCACCTGTGACTGCTACTACAGCCTTAGGGATTTCAACAGAGCTGAATGCTAAGGTGAACGTGCTATAAATCAGGTGCATTTGTGCAGAGATGCTCAGAGCGAAGCAGCAGTTAGTAGTGCCCTGTACAGACACAAACAGTAAAACAGTAAATTTACTTATAAAAGCTGGTATTAGGACTGCAACCTATAACACAGTGAGGCACTGCACTAAGATATACTTAGAGCAGTTAGCTTTTGTGTCAAACAGCACTAATATCATATCTTTGCACTATCAAACCTCTTGCTCCTAACCCTAGAAATCACCTCAAGAGACCTCTGTAAGACTCAGTCCATAAACCATAATAGCTCACCCTAATACAGGTCTGGACAAAATGGATATGCAATTTCCCAGTATCTCAGTGACCACCTTAATAGCTATGGGCATCCTGAGACAATGTATCAACTGTCTCATGTACTTAGACAGCCATTTAATCCTTAAAGAAACTAACACAGTATACGAGAAATGTACATACACAATTTCCTTTGAAGCACAAGTCTTGCTTACAAACAAGATTGTACGTCCACCACACATACTGCTCACCACACATCTGGACCATGTTATACTGAGGCACTAAAAATAAACCTTTCCAAACTTCAGAGACCAACTAAGCCTACAAACAGCAATGCCTACCCTCAGTAATGTCTGAAGTACACAACAAAAGCAACACCAAACACTGCACATATGCCTTCACCCAATGGACCCCCAAAGTTGAAGCCCATAAAGCAAGCAAACACTTTACCCAGGACACTTGCCATAGTGGACTCAATTGTACGGCACACAAATGCCATACTTACCAGACTGAACAAGGAAAAGATAATGTCAGTGACACTCAGATGAATGGAGAAATTATATAACATAAAATTAAAAAAAAAACAAAAAAAAACCCCCAAAAAAAACAAAACGCCATAGCACTGCTCAAATGCGGTAACGTTTACTCACAAAACCAAGACTAAGCGCTTTTACCCATACCTAGGGCATAATCAGTGTAACAATGTTATTGCAACGTCAATCATTTATATCCCCTCCTTAGTCACATGATTCAATAAAAATCATTTAACTTTAGTTTAATTTTCCATTCTTTAAAAACATATTAAATAAATGAAATAAAATAATAAAATATACAACATAACCATAATGTAAACATTAAAATAACTACTTATATAGTAAAATAATTTTAAGTACTCATAAAATACTAAATACAATTATTAAGCAAATATCATATATAAATGATTGAAGTTGCAATAACAGTGTTACTTTAATGATGCACTAGGTATGGGCGAAAGTGCTTAGTCTTGGTTTTGTGAATAAATGTTATTGCATTTCAGCAGTGTTGTGGTGTTTTTTTTTTTTTTAATGAAGAAAATACTGGTTAGTTGCTTATTGGGAGCCAGGATTCACAATATCATGCATGCACTCAAGTCACTGCACCACAGGTACCAATATGATACTATTATAGTCGTAAATGACCTGAGACATACTTCATTATGGATCTTTCTGACTATGTGTCAAAGACAGGTATGTGCCTTGTATTGGGCAGCATTCTACCTTCACCAGGGATGATGCCAGAGTATGCACAAAAAAAAAAAAAAACTGATTTTAACAACTGGCTTAGTTTCCAATGTCATTCCAGGGGGATTCAATATTTGTTAATATTGAAAGACATGTTTAACACACAGTGCTGCTTTGCCAAGGATGGTCTGCACCTGTACCACATGGACTTTTGAATATTAACTAATCCATCCCCTTACAGCATTTTTTAGGCAATGCCAAAATTACATACCTACCAAAAGAGCAAAAAAAAAAAAATCAAATGGCAGGAGCTGCAACAAGAAATCCCACACCCTACAAGCTCTCCTTACTCTTGAGAATACAGACATCTACGACTTGGTGTGACTTGGTTTAAAGCTGCAGAAAGCACTCCAGCAGTGCAAGGCTACAGTGCCTTCCATGCATTTGACCATCAGCATCATGGACAGGGACTAAAGGTGGAGGTATCTCAACCTATATTAGCAACAAATATACCTCTTTGTTGGTTAAACAGCATGATGCTCTGGAGTTCGTGCTCTTGCAAATCACCATAGATAAAGTTCCACACTATATTCTAGCAAACTACAGACCACTATCTGCGCCCCAAGAATCCCATAACTCTTACCTAAAACTACTGATTGCACACACCATCCAACCAAATATATCCATGGCAGACTTTTAACTTCCCTCTGCAGACTGGGAAGCATACATTGCTCTAACTTGACTCCAACGTTTCCTGGACTTTACTAATATAAATACTCTTAACCAGATAATGTGTGCTCCAAGTCATTCAAACATACTGGACCTAGTTCAAAGAAAACTGCACACTTGTCTCACACTTTGTGTAACTTTGGTAAAATAAAAAGAAAACCGCAAGTGATGATGGAGCACTATATCACACAAAATGACCTTTAATCCACTGGTTTAGTGCTTTCAGCCCAAGAATAAGGCATTCAACAGAAATGGACCTAGTACTCATGAATATGGGACAGCACTGCACCAACCTCCTGTGTCATGTCCTCGCTGGTGAGGCTGGATCATACAGCTGTCTCCTACGAAATAAAAATCAACTTGGAAAACCCAGCTAAACCTGTGACAGTTAGGAAATATACCATAGCAAACTACATCCTATTAAGTGACAGTTTGTCAAAATGCAATATCCCCCAAACCCTGAGTTTACAGCAACTTATGCAGAATTGCTCACAAAAACCATGTACAACCATGTACATGGCTATATAGAGGCTGCTGTACCCACCAGAAGTAAGCCTATAACAAACACCAAAAACAAACTGCACTGGTGGAATAGAAGTTATGTTCTTACCATAACGTTCCATGTTAGTTGTCTTCTTCTCGCCTTCTTTCTTGCTGGATGGGTCGGCTCCGACTCGGCCACTCTAAAAGCTCGAGAGTTGGTTCCACCGGCTCGAGGCTCCCCTTATATCCCACAATGCTAGGCGTGAATTACCTCAGATCTCGTTTGTGAGCTAGGCCCAGCTAATAATAAAAACAGAAAAACTGGAAAAGAGAGTCCACCTCTATAAACAAAGGGGAAGACGAAAGGTGACCTGAAGCCTGATCTAGGAAAATATGCACAGCAGAGCATATACCTATAGCAAAAGAGGTGGTAGAAAGAGAGGTCACAATCAAACTCCTCTAGGTCTGTCCAGGCCAGGGGGAAGGAGGGTGGGACGCAAGAAAGAAGGCGAGAAGAAGACAACATGGAACGTTATGGTAAGAACATAACTTTTATATGTTAAGTTGTCTATCTCGCCTTCATTCTTGCTGGATGGGACCGCGTCCCTAGCACCTTGTCCCGGGTGGCCTAACGGAACAGACTCTTGAGAACAGTGGTACCAAAGTTAGCTCTATGTCTAGAAGCTAAATCTAACTTATAATGTGAAATGAAAGTGTGAGGAGTAGCTCAAGTAGCCGCTGCACAAATGGTGTCAATAGGCAGTCTGTCTTGGAAGGCTATAGAAGTAGCCAAAGCTCTGGTGGAGTGGGCCTTAGGTTTGTTAGGCAGCTTTTGGTGTCTAATTTCATAAACAATGGAAATCATAGATGTTAGCCATCTAGATAGTGATACCTTGGAAACAGAAAGTCCCTTTCTGCCTTCTGCATAAGAGACAAACAGCTGGTCAGTTTTTCTGAATTGTTTGGTCCTATCCAAATAGTACCTTAACTGACGATGAACATCTAGCCAATGCAATTTTTGTTCAGACCTATTAGAATATTCTGGAAAAAATACAGGGAGGTTAATGCTTTGATTTAGGTTTGATGCAGAGGCTACTTTAGGTAAAAAGGACGGATTGGTTCGTAAGGATACCCTGTCTTTGTGGAACAACAGATATGGTGGTCGACAGCTGAGTGCATGAAGTTCTGAAACTCTTCTAGCTGAAGTAATAGCCAGCAGAAAGAGAGTCTTCCATGATAGCAATTTTAATGAACAGGAAGCTGCAGGTTCGAAAGGGGGGAGAATCAAGGAACTGAGAACTAAATTAAGGTCCCACGAAGGAGGAGGATTCCTTATAGGAGGTCTGAGTAGGAAAACTCCCTTCAAAAATGCTTTGCAAAGCTTGTGGGACATGATGGCAGACTCTGAAATGCCCACATGAAAGTTAGATATAGCTGCCAATTGAACTTTGAGAGTAGAAGGAGATGAGCCTGAATGAAAGAGTTCAGCTAGAAAATCAAGAACTGTTTGGATGGGAGCAGTGAAAGGATCTAAGTCCCTTCCTTGAGCCCAATAGGCAAAACGTTTCCACTTACTAAGATAAATTTTTTGAGTGGAAGATTTATGTGAGGCTATTAAAATATCTCGAACAGTGTGAGATATTTGAGGAAGCCTGGCTAAGGTAGGAACTGGAGGAACCAAGCAGTGAGGTTCAGAGATGTTAGGGAGCGATGAAACTGACCCGACTGATGGATCAAAAGATCTGGAACTAAGTCCAGATGCCAGGGTTGCTCCAACAGAAATTGATGTAGAAAGGGGAACCAAACCTGTCGAGGCCAGTAAGGAGCAATGAGGATCAATGAGGCCTTCTGAGCGATAGCTTTCTGTATCACTTGAGAGATTAGTGGAAAGGGAAGGAATGCATACAGAAGTCCCGGGGCCAAACTTGGACTAGAGCGTCTCTGCTGGGCTGGCCTGGTAAGGGAAGAGGGTGAAATAATCTTTGCACTTGCTGTTTTGGGGAGTAGCAAAAGGTCGCAGCAAGGCTGACCCCACTTGAGAAATATTTTTTCCACAATAGAATCTTTCAGAGACCACTCGTGAGGCATGAGGATAGCTCTGCTCAACTTGTCCGCGATTTGATTGGACTTCCCGGGGATGTGCGTTGCTATCAGAAACCGCTGAGAAGAAATCGCCCATTGCCACAGTCTGAGTGCTTCTCGACATAGGGGATAGGACCTGGTTCTGCCTTGTTTGTTGATATACGACACTACAGACATATTGTCCGTCTGGATTGCTATCATTCCCGAGGGGAGAGAGTCTTGAAGGGCTTGCAACGCTAAAAGCACTGCTCTCATCTCTAGAACATTTATATGCAAGTGGCATTCGTCTGGTTGCCATATGCCCTGGACAGTTCTGCCCTGATAATGCCCCCCCCACCCGATCAGGGAGGCGTCCGTTGTCAGAGTAGCAACCGGAGGGGGAGGAACAAAGGGTCTTCCCAGGAAGAGCTGAGGGGAAGACATCCACCACAGAAGATGATTCTTGCATGCTTGCGTAATCATAATGGTGTGGGACATCAGAAGTTGCTGGTATGGCCATTGTGTGAAGAGCATCCATTGAAGGATTCTCATGTGGAATCTGGCTAATAGAAGCAGAGGGATAGCAGCCATAATCCCCAATACTTTCAGAACTAATCTGGCTTTGACTCTGTTGCTGTTGACGAGAAGAGAGACCAGTTTGCGTATGTCTGTTATTCTCTGATCTGTTAGTCTCGCAGACATGTTGACTGTTGTGAGATTTGCGCCTATGAAGGGTATAGCAACGGCAAAGGACAAAAACAGACTTTTCGCAATTTATTGATATGCCTAACTTTTGACAAATGCGAAAGGTGTAGTCTCTGGCCACTAGAAGAAGATGCTTGGTGGGAGCTGTGAGGAGCCAGTCGTCCAAATATGGAAACACCTGGAATCCTTCACGTCTCAGGTGAGAAGCTACCACTGCCATGCATTTGGTAAACACCCGGGGGGCAGTGGTGAGTCCAAAGGGCAGGGCTCTGAATTGAAAGTGACTGGTTCCCAGCCTGAAGCGGAGGAATCTTCTGGAGCGTCTGTTCATTTTTATATGATAGTACGCATTCTGAAGGTCTATAGAGCACATCCAGTTTTCCTTTCCCAATAGGGGAAGTATGGACTGTAGTGTGACCATCCGAAATCTTGTTTTCTTGACAGACTTGTTCAAGATACTGAGATCCAAAATTGGTCTCCAGTCCCCTGTTTTCTTCAGAACTAAAAAGAACCTGGAGTAGATTCCGGATCCTTGCTGGTCTGCTGGAACTGGCTGAATTGCTCTTTTTGCAAGCAGCTTTGAAATTTCTAAAGCTGCAAGATCCCTTTGAGCGGGTGGAACATCTGGAAGGGATTTTTTTGATTGGTTTGGAATGCGAACAAAGGGAATGGAATAGCCTTCGGAAATGATGGACTGTACCCACTTGTCTTGAGTTAGGGATAGCCAGGCTTCTGGGTACAGTGACAATCTTCCCCCGACTGCCTCCGAAGGTGGACAGTCGGGCAACACCTCAGGGATGCTGGAAGGGCTTATCGGAAAAAGTTTCTCGATTGCCCTGGTTCTGCGGACCCCCTCTGCCTCTGGGGCGATGTCTACCATTATTGTTCCCTCCTCTGCCTCTGGAGGGGAACCAACTCTGTGCGTCAGGCAAATTCCCTTGAGATTGTTTGCGGAACCACATTTTTCCACTTTTCTGGCCTTTGGGGTAAGGTCTAGAAGGAGTAGAAAAACGGACTCCGACGACAGACAGAGTTTTGCCATCCGTCTCGCACCTAGTCAAGGTTTCTTTCACTTGAGGACCAAAGAGAGATGATCCATCAAACGGGGAATTAGTGAAAGATGTTTTAAAGGGGTCCGCAAAATTGCATAGTCGCATCCAGGCATGCCGGCGTAAAGCGACACCTGTCCCTGCGGCTCTGCTCACTCCATCAGCCGCATATGAAAGGAGGCGCATGGAGGAATTAGCTATAGAATTCAGGGTAGCCAGCTGGGCGTTCATCTTGTCCTGAAAACCCGCAGCCGTAGGATCCTTCAACATCTCACTCGCTTCCTTGATCAAGTCTCTTTGGAGACGAGTGAAATGGCATAGGTAGTTCAGCGAACGCATGGCAAAGGTCGCTGACGAAAACATCCGCTTCCCGTACCTGTCCATAGACCTAGATTCCTTATTAGGGGGATGGACAGGCACTGAAGGATCAGCTAGTTCCTTCTTGGTGGCAGCAGCTACCACCATAGCATCCACAGTAACTCCTTTGGTCAGAAATTGTTTATCAGTAGGTGCTGTTATAAACTTTGAAGGTCTCCTGGGGGTGGGGTCCACTGAGTCAGGAGCTGTCCAGGCCTTCTTTGCTACCACCTGCATGAGGGTGTCAAAGGGGGGGGGACACCCAGGAGGTGGAAGGGCGAGAGCCGAATGCTTCAAGATACACAGATTCATCCTCCGAAGGGTTAAGGGCTGGCCAATTTCCCTCTGTTTAAGGATCTCTAGAATGTCTGCAGGAGACATCTTCAGAAGGGGAACGGGGGGAACCCTCGGAATCCTCTAAATCTGTGTCAGAGGTGACAGACTCAGGTGAGTCTATGTGTTTCCTCTTACACTTTCTCTTCCTAGGGGGCTCCCCTGCCAAATCAGGAGAGGCCTCGGAAGAGGATGAAATCCGCACAGGGGATTCTTGAAGAGTTGGCTCTCTGCGGTCAGGGATGAGGGAGAGTAGACATCACCTGAGGCACCGAAGAGGGAGGGGCGGATGGAGCCGACTGTGGAGTTGAACCAGGTTCCAACACACTCCGCATGACCTCGAACGCACCCCTGTCAGGCAGAGCCAGAGGTCCCCGCTCCGAGAAGCTAAGAACCCCCCTCGGCACCGACAGAGATGGCTCCGAGGCCGATGTCGGAGCCGAACTCACCAGCGCCGAAGCACCGAGAGGGAGAGCGGGGTCGGACAAGGGTCCGATGCCACTCACCCCCTCGGAGCCGACGAGGGAAGTCCGGCGCCGAGATTCTTCAAAGGAAGAAATCGGAGCCGACGAAGGAACCGAAGACAATTGTATCGGCTCCGACGCTACCACAGTCTCGGTTCCGAGACGCCCCGGCTCCGAGCTCAAAGGAGTCGGAGGAGGAATATTTTGAGGAATAGGTTGAAGCATCGACTGATGAGTCGGGCTCTGAAGCATTTGGGCCAGTGCCTCGGACTTTAGAAGTCAACTCACTACCCTCTGAAGGTCATGATCCGAGAGCCTCGATGACCTAGAGGAGTGAGATCTATGGCTCCATTCAGACAGCAAGGGAGACGCTGGAGCCGAATGAACAGAGCCAAGGGATGGTGACCTAGACCTCTTTCTAGATGTCAGCTCCGATGGTCTGATCGGAGCCGACCTAGGAATTTCCAATACCTCGGCTCCAGCCGGAGCCGAGGGAACCACAGAAGCTGTAGTCAAAGACTCATCGGCTCCAGCCGGAGCCGATGTAGCAGTAGGTTTCGAAGCCTTAGGCCTCGACTCAGAAACTGGAGTCGAGGACTTAGAAGCCTTGGAAGGTTTTCCCGAGGTAGCAGTAAGGGAACCTTCAGGCTTAAGCAAACCTCTTAGTATTAGTTTGTTTTTTCTTTCCTGCAGGACTCTAGGGCTGAAGCCATGGCATACAGCACAAGAGTCCTGCAGGTGTAAAGGTCCCAGGCAGTACACACAAGAAGTGTGACCGTCTGTCAGAGACATTTTCTGACAGCACGAGTCACACTTCTTGAAGCCTGAGACCTTTGAATCCTTAGACATTGTTAAGGAAAGTGTAACCAAACACACACTCAAACACACTGATTACACTATACCCAAACTAAATTTCAAACAATTATAACTAAAAATTATACTATCCCAAGTTTTTAGTTCCCTAATAAGAAACACAAACACTCCCTAAGGGGATGGAAAGGCCCAAAGGCCTGAGGGAAGAACAAAGTTCTTTGTAGAAGAAAGAGTGGAAAAACAGGAAAAAGGAGGGTCTGAATCCACTAAACTAAGGGAAATAACAATAATGAATTAAATTAAAGGGGTTTAAGTAGACTATACTTATTCTACAATAACTCACCTGAAGCCGGTAGAAACCAAACACCTCGATCGCTGTAGCGGCAAACGAGATCTGGAGTAATTCACGCCTAGCATTGTGGGATATAAGGGGAGCCTCGAGCCGGTGGAACCAACTCTCGAGCTTTTAGAGTGGCCGAGTCGGAGCCGAGGTCGGCTCCGAACCCATCCAGCAAGAATGAAGGCGAGATAGACAACTTAACATCCTAACTTTAACAAGTTATATAACAAAAGGAAAATAGTCATTCCCAAAATCAGAAAGGGCAACTGCAATAATCAAAAAAGCTCACTAATTAAATTAAACAGGAAACTAAGAGGAGTAATTAATTCCAACAAGGCCAATTAGAAGGTCAAGCTAGCTTCTCAGTCTCAGGACAACCACAAGGCCTTCGATAGCTATGTCCGAAACCTTAAAGGTACCAGACAACAGTGTGCTGAACTGGTAGTAAAGGGTACCACTTTCACTGAACAGAGTGACATTACAAATCTGCCGGCTGACACATTCAGCTCTAACCTCACCTTCCTCTCTTCCCTGCCACCCACTGTGAAATCTCTTCTAGCACAACCCCCACCCTCCTCAACTATCAGCAGGGAGCAGGTCTTGGAAGTGCTCACTAAGGCCAAATATACTGCCTCAATGGGCTCTGACAGTATCCTGGGTTGCCTCCTGAATATTCTAAAACATGACCTATCAGGACTACTTGAGGCACTTTTCAACTACAGCCTCAAAACAGACTATATACCAAGTGAATGGAGAATAGCAACGGTTATCCATCTTCACAAGGGTGGAAAATAAACCAGCCCTGGAAACTACAGACACATCTGTCTAACTAGTTTAATTGGCAAAACTATGGAACGAATTATCATTGAGCTGATCATATTGGCAACCTACAGACACTGGACCCATTCCAGTTTGGCTTTGTCAAAGGAATGTCTTGCCTACTTAACCTGGCAGACTTCTTTGAGAATGTCACCAATGCAATGGATGAGGGAAAAACAGTGCATACCACCTACCCGGACCTGGCAAAAGTGTTCAACACAATGCTCTATTCAGGCATTAACAAACTCATCATACTAATGCTAAATCCCTACATAACCTGCGGGACTACAAGGTAGCTCACAGGCAGGACTCAAGAAGTCAATGGTCAGACCACCTCCACCAAGAGACCAGTCACAGCTGAGTACCTCAGGACTCCATGCTGGGACTGTTTCTGTTTGGCATCTACTTTTCTGTCAAGGGCCTCTGGCTCACCAAATTCATAGATGACTGTTAAGTGGAAGTGGAGCTATCATATATTTCCCCCACAAAACTAACATCCTGCAAGAGGGTCTTACCGAGACAAATGACTAGTACCAAAGCCACAAACTAAAACTCAAAACCAAGAAGTGTATTATAGTTATCTCCTACTGTGCTTCTAGGTGTCAAATATTGCTTGTTCAAATTTGCATTAATAATTCCAAAACCATGTTATGTACAAGGTGTGATGCCCCTACACTGACCCAGTAATCAAGGAGCCTCAATCTTCACCACTGGCAACAGCTAGGGGATGTACACACTGGCAGGATGACCAGTACATGCACAGTAAAGTGCAATTTCTCTTAAGAGCACACAGAGATCACAGTCAGTCTGGGGCTGGTTTCCCCCTCTTTCTCTAGATTCCCAATAAGACTCCCCACTGGCACAGCTATAGGGTTAAGAGCTCAGCTGAGGAGCCAAGCCAAGACTTCCAGCACCCTCTCTCTTCAACCAGTGCTTCGTGTCCCTGCCCAGGTAGCTGACACACATTCACTTTGAGATTTGGTGTTTATACAAACACACACACACACACACACACACACACACACACACACACACACACACACACACACACACACACACACCTGGGGTAGACTGGCACAGGTTTACTAGCTATTCCTCCTTCTGCCCAGACTATAAGGTAGTTTCCACTGCCACCAACCCCTACTTATCAGCTACTATAAGGCCCTTACAAAGGTTGTCCAATCCTACTTGGTAATGTTACATTATCACAATGGTAGTCTGACCAAGACTTGCAAGGCTATTTAGGAGTGGCCTGTGCAGTGTCACCAAATACATATGCAAGTACTCTCAGAGCTTAAATATGTCTCACAAATATCAGCCACAAAGACAATTTTAAATATATTTAATAATAAATAATAAAAGAACAAGGCAATACTCAGTAAATTCAGCACAGTAACGTCTAGTTCAAAACCACAGGAAATATTTTAAAACAACTTTGCAGGGCAATTTCAAATAAATACAGAAAACATATAAACTAATCTTTATTATATTCCTATCTACATCTAAAAGAGATACTATGCCCTAAATCTTACTTAAAGAGCAAGAGAAGTGCAGATGGTGATGATGAGTGGATGTTCTTGCTAGATCCAAGACAAAATACAAAATGCACAGTCTCTCGCTGAGAGAGTTCTTAAATTAATATCACATTTTACTGCTGGGTTAGCTTGAATGACATCACTTTTTGTCATCCAACATCAGTTGCCAGGATAAAACAGAAACTAACAAAATTTTACATCTCTGTGTTAAAAATACATGTCTCTCAGATGTTTGCAGATGTTGGAAGTCATAAAACAATAAAATGCTTTTACATTTGAAACCTAATAATTATTTCTCTTTCAAGACAGTATAAAAGCTTCTAGCTCTAGACATTGTGTCTGCCACTGAAATGAAACTGAGAGATAACTTCTTTTTTTAAGGCCCGGCTATAAAGTAACTTAACCTCAACTATTCTTAAATTTTGCAGGTTAATCTTCTATGTTCCGTCAGAGTACACTGTGGATACATCTTAGCTCAGTACATAACATACAGTTCTGTATAAATCATATCAATATTCACAAATGACATAGAATTATTTACAAACTTCCAGTTAGCTGGGCTGGCAATATTTCCCTATATCACACCGCCCACACCCCAAAAACTCAAGCTAGTTTTTTTCAAGTGACCCTTGAGAAACGTTGCTTGAGAGGGTTCAGCCTATCTGGGAATACCTTACCCCATTACATATCTTGAGAGCCCATCTACGTTGACATTGCTAACCCCACTGTAGTGCTGCATTGTCATATATGCTTGCAACCTTACGCTCCACCTTAGTAACTTTGCATTTTCTGGCTGGCTCGATGTAGTCATGTTAAGGGATTGTGGTCTGTAACTACAGTGAATTTCCTTCCATACAGATTAGGCTGAAGTTTCTGCAGTGCTCACTTATGGCTAGGCATTCCTTTTCTACAGCTGCATAGCATTCCTCCCTGTGTTGGAGCCTAATACTGAGATATACCACTGGGTGCTCTTCTCCCCCTGAGGAAACCTGGCTAAGTACAGCACCCACCGCATGGTTTGAAGCATCAACCTGTACAACAAATTCTTTGCTGTAATCTGGAATGGCTAACACAGGGAGTCTTTACAAAGCTCATTTAAGCTTCTGGAATGCCTGCTCACATGCTGGGGTCCACACTACCTTATCTGGCCTGTTTCTCCTTGTCAGGTCTGTGAAGGGAGAAGTTATGTTATTACAATTGGGACAAACTTTCTGTAGCACCCTGCTGTCCATAAGAATGCCCTCACCTGCTTTTTGGTAACAGGGGCAGGCCATGCCTGAATGGCTTCCACTTTGGCAGGTTCTGGTCTGATCTTACCACTCCCCACTCTATGTCCCAGGTAGGATACCTCTGCCATACCCACCTGACATTTGCTGGGCTTAATGGTCAACTCTGTCCTTTGTAGTCTGCTCAGCACCTCCCTGACATGCTGAAGGTGCTTTTGCCAAGAATGGCTATAAATGGCAATATCATCTAGGTAAGCAAGGGCAAAATCTCCTGCTCCTGCTAGGATACAATATACCAGCCTCTGGAAAGTCACTGGGGCATTTTTCATCCAAAAGGGCATCTTTGTGAATGCATACAAGCCAAAAGGAGTCACAAAGGCTGACCTCTCTCTAGCACTGGGAGTCAACGGCACCTGCCAGTACTCCTTAGTAAGATCAACAGTGGTGAGATACTTAGCCCCACCCAGCTGCACTAGGGCTTCATCTGTCCAAGGCATGGGGTAAGCATCTGACTCTATGTGACTATTTAATTTCCTGTAGTTCACACAGACCCTGATGCTGCCATAAATCTTCAGTACCAGCACCACGGGGCAGGCCCAGGGACTGCTGGACTCCTGGATTACCCCTAGTTCCAACATTTCCTGTATCTCCTCCCTCAGAGTCTGGCTGACTCTCTCAGGCACCATATAAAGGACCTACTTAATAGACCTTTGGGGTCCTGTATCCACATGGTGCTGCACCAGGTGGGTTCACCCTGGTTTCCCAGTGAGCATGTCCCCAAACTCCTGTAACACTTCCCGGATTTCATCATGTTAACATGGTACAAATTGTGCCCCTACCTCCTACCTAGCAGTTCTGCCATTTAGTTAGCATTACTGACCTTCCTTACCACTTTGTAGGGTTCCACCCAAACTCCCTGCAACTTGTTGTGTCTGACAGGAATGCGAGCCATTGCCTACTTCTCTACAGCATACTCTCTAGCTCGAGCATTCCTTTCACACCAGATCTTTTTTCTGCTGTTAGGCTTCTGCCAATTTATCCTGGGCCAAGCCCATGAGTTCACTGAGCTTGTTCTGAGGTTTAGGGCATATGCCACAACAGACTCTTGTGTGATTCACACTCACCCTCCCACTCATCTTGAATCAAATCTAGAGGTCCCCTCACCCTATGCCCATACAAGAACTCAAAGGGAGAAAAACCTGTGGATTCCTAAGGTACCTCTCTGTAAGCAAACAAAATATGGAGAAAATATTTGTTCCACACCCTCTTAAACTAATCTGCAAATGGCCATAGTATCATCCTGAGTGTAGCGTTTAACCTCTCAACAAGACCATTAGTCTGGGGATGGTAGAGGATGGTCTTTAGGTGCTTCACCTCACAGTGCTTCCACAGACAAGCCAGCAGGTCTCACATGAAATTGGCACCTCTGTCAGTCAGTATTTCTTTTGGGAAACCTACCCTGCTTAAAATCTCTAACAAAGCATTTGCCACCTTTTCTGCCTCAATGGAGGACAGAGTCACCACCTCAGGATATGTGGTAGCACAATCTACTACCACTAAGATATACTTTTTCCTTGTGGAACTTGGGGTACTCAGAGGCCCCACAATATCCACAGCTACCCTCTGAAATGACTTCTCAATCACAGGCAAAGGCATCAAAGGAGATTTCACCTTGTATCCTGCCTTGCCTACCTTTTGGCAGTGCTCACAGTTCCTGTAGTACCCTGTTACATCTCTGGAAATCCCAGACCAATAAAACGTTTGCATAATACAGCTCTTTGTTCGTTTTATTGTTTTATGCCCATATAGCCTACAAAGGGAATATCATGGGCTACAGCTAAAATGCCAGGCAGTAGGCTCTAGGCATTACCAATTGGTGTGTTCTCTCACCCTCTAGCCCTCCTTCAGGGGTCCAATCTCTATACAGTAACCCTTTGTCCCAGTGTACAGATTCCCCCTTCCCTTGAGAATTAGGTGCCTCACTAGCTACCTCCTTCAGGCCTTGTAATGCAGGGTCTGAGAGCTGAGCCTGTCTCAACTCTCTCTTTGTAACCCTTCCCAGCTCTCCTTCCACAGGAAGTCTGACATTTTCTGACAACAGTGACTCACTGTCAGCCTGGGTACTACTACTCACCCCTGCCCTTACAGTCACTCTGTCCAAGGGAACATCAGTACCCACAAGCAGCTGTGGCTCTCCTTCAGTTTCACTGCTTCAGGTAGCTCCCTCCCTGAAGTAACCACCTCATCAGTCCTGGCTGCAAGTGTGCATTTTGTCTGGGTCTCCACCAGGCTACCAGCCCCACATGCTTGTCTCCAAGCCTGACTGCATGTAACTGCATGCACACACAGTACTGCATTATCAATTTTATTCCCTATCAGGACATCTGTATGGATATTTTCAAACACACCTACCTCCTGGCTTCCTTTTATACCCTCCCAGTCAAGGTGAACCCTAGCCAAAGGTATCTGGAATGGGGTCCCTCCTAAAGCTCTGACTGGAGTAGACTCCCCAAGCAAGTACTGCTCCTCCTTAACCATTGCAGGCTTTATAATGGTTAGGTCAGAGCCTGTGTCTCTCTTAGCAGTGGCCTCTTTTCCATCTACTAAGATGGGACATAACCTCTTGTAATTTGATGCCGTTGTTGCCTCAAGTCAATTTACTGCTGGCATTTTGTTACTACTTGCTTGGCTCTCCCAACTTTTGCTCCCCACCTTGCCTCTGTGGACGTCTATATGCTACATGCCTCCACTAATTGCATTCAAAACATTTAACTTTTAGTTCTGGACATGTACCTGGACTAGTGGCTTCCCCTGCTAATGGCAGACTCTGTTGGGGTAATCTAGGCTGCCCACCATGGGTTCCCTTAGATCCATGAGCAGCACGGGGTGTCCCTTTCCTGTGTAGGGATGCCCTGCTTGCTAGGTATAGGTCTCCCTTCTTCCCCAACTCATCTACAGTAAGGTATTGTCTATCAGCTAACCAGATTCTCATGTCCTCAGGCAAAGTGCTAAGGGCTTGCTCCCTCTCAAAAAGGTCTGCCAGCCTTTCAAAAGTGGTGACCTGACATCCCCTTACCCACCTATAAAAATAAGTGCTTAGTTCAGCAATATATTCACATGCACTTTCATCTGCCTTGCGTCTATGCTCACAAAATGTTTTCCTATAAGCTTCAGGTGTTAACTTAAAGCATTCTAAAAGACAGTTTTTACAATAGTATACTTTAAGCAATCAGTATCAGACAATTTAGAAATAGCAATTACAGCTTTACCATGGAGTAAGGGGGTCAGGAACCATACCTAGTGCCCTTAGTTAGCATTATACTGTTTACATACCCTCTCAAACATATGAATGAAGCTATCAAAATTATCCCCCTCTGTAAATTGTGAAAAAAATGTACTGACCTTTGTTGCATCTGGGATTTGGTTACCCCCTTCCCCATTACCTCCATGACTCTGGTTAAGAGTCAGCATCTCCTTTTCATGTTGCCTCTTCATCTCCTTCTCCTCAGCCACTAGATATTGCAGTTTCTCATTTATCTCAGCCTCTAGACACCTCAGTCTCTCTGCTGCTTCTATTTCCAAATGCTTGTCCTCCAGCTCAAGTCTCTTTAACTCCAGACAGATTTTTAAGTAATCTGTGGAAAGGTTGAACTGTCCATTTTCTGAGAGCTGTACATCTCCATGTCTAGCCCAGTTGTCCTCCTGATCGCTGGTATGCGATGCAGCTGTGCCCAAAGCTACAATCATTTCTGCCTTAGTCAGGTTGGTATGCATCAGTCCTTTAGCCTGGCACATCTCAGCCAACTGGCTCTTTGTCAGCTTGCCTGCTCTCCCTAACTAACTAAGCTAACAAAAAAAATAAAATAAAATAATTGTGATGTGAAACTCTGAATGTTCACAGTGTGGCTGATTGACAGTACAAACACCATCAATACCACTGTACACAGGCTACAGGAATTCAATATCCACACCACTACACGCCAATTAATATGTGATGTGGCTATCTCACCACTGTCAACCAATTAATATGTGATGTGGATATCCCACCACTGTCACCAATTAATATGTGACACCTCTACACTGACCCATTAATCAAGGAGCCTCAATCCTCACCACTGACAACAGCTAGGGGATGTAAACACTGGGAAGATGACAAGTACACACACAGTATAGAGCAATTTCCCTTAAGATCACACAGAGGTCACAGTCAGTCTGGGGCTGGTTTCTCCCTCTTTCTCCAGATCCTCAATAAGACTACCCACTGGCACAACTATAAGATTAAGATCTCAGCTGAGGGGCCAAGCCAAGACCTTCATCACCCTCTCTGTCCAACCAGTGCTTTGTGTCCCTGCCCAAATAGCTAACACAAACAGACTCTGAGATTTGGTTTATATGCAAACACACACACACACACACACACACACACACACACACACACACACACACACACACACACACACACACACACACACACACACACACACACACACACACACACACACACACCTGGGGAAAGCTGGCACAAGTTTACTAGCTATGCTCCTTCTGCCCAGACTATAAGGTAGTTTCCACTGCCACCAACCCCTGCTTGTCAGCTACTATAAGGCCCTTACAAAGGGTGTCCAATCCTACTGTGTAATGTTACTATTATCCAAATGGTAGTCTGACCAAGACGTGCAAGGCTATTTGGGAGTGGTACAGTGTCATCAAATACATATGCAGGTACCCTAAGAGATTAAATATGTCTCACAAATATGAGCCACAAAGACAGGTTTAAATATATTTAATAATAAATAATACAAGAACAAGACAATACTCAATAAAATCAACACAGTAACTTCAGAGTTTAAAATCACAAGAAATATTTTAAGATAACATTGCAGGACAGTCTCAAATAAATAAAGAAAACATCTAAACTAATATTCACTATATTCCTATCTATATTTAAAACAGATACTATGCCCTAAATCTTACTTACAGAGCAAGCTAAGTGCAGATGGTGATGATGAGTGGATGTTTTTGCTAGGTTAAAGACAAAATACAAAATGCATAGTCTCTCTCTGACAGAGTTCTTGAATTAGTATCACATTTTACTGCTGGGTTAACTTGGATGACATCACTTTTTGTGACCTAACTTCAGTTCCCAGGCTAAAACAGAAACTAAAAGAATGTAATATTTCTGTGCTAAGAATTCATATTTCTCAGATGTTTGCAAATCTTGGAAGTTGTAAAACAATAAAACGCTTTTACATTTGAAACCTAGTAATTATTTCTCTTTCAAAGACAATAGAGAAACTTCTAGCTCCAGACATTGTGTCTGCTACTGAACTAAAACTGAGAGACAACATCTTTTGTTTATGGCCCAGCTATACAGTAATTTTGCAGGTTAATCTTCTATGTTCCAGCAGGGTACACTGTGGATATTTCTTAGCTCAGAACATAACATACAGTTCTGTATAAATCATATCAATATTCAAAAATGACACAGAATTATTTACAAAATTCCAGCTAGCTGGGGTGGCAAAACTTCCCTGTATCACACAAGGTATCATAATATTTTATCTTGAAGCATACATGATGGCAAACACAAATGTATTGATACTTGACCTCTGTCAATGAGTACTTGTTAAAACTGTAAGGTGATAACTCATTTTTAAAGGCTCAAGCCACACCAACTGGGATTTAAAGATAACCACTCAAAACAGCTGTACTGGAGGGAATGAATATTCTTGAGAGTAGATGAAAAGCTTAATTCAAGGTAGACTTAGAGGCAACCCTGGAAAGGAAGAGTTTGTTCAAAGAGACACCCTGTCTTTGTGAAAGATCAAATATGGTAGTTTACAAGACAAAGCTGCTGCACAAATAAAGAAACGTTTCCATTTGTTTCTGTTAACTTTCCTGGTAGAAGGTTTCAGAGATGAGGATAAGATACTGAACAAGGGCTTGAATATCTGTCCATCACTGGAAGTGAAGAAACCAAGCAGTCAGATTAAAGGATTTGATGTCTCAATGAGGCTTATTGGATAGATGAGAGATAACATCTGGGCAGGGATCCATGGGGATGAGCACCTGTGGTGGGCATAACAGATGAGGCTACAAGAACAGGAAACCATATTTGTAGAGGCCACAAAGGGCAATGAGAATCACCTTTACCTTTTACCAGACTACTTTCTAGAGAAATTTGGTTATCAACCTGGTTGGATGATAACCATAAAGAAGACAAGGGGGTCAGGTGTAGACCAGAGTCCCCTTTTGGAGACTTCCCCTCAAGGGTTTATCAGGACAAAGAAACTGCAAAATATGGTGCTGGAAGGAGTCACAAACAGGTCATAACAAGGCTGGCCCCAGCAGCTAAAGATCATGGTTGCCACTGTCTGATTGGGGTGGCAGAAGGATTGATCTGTTCAACATGAACACTAGTACGCTGGACTTCCCTAGGGTATGTGTTATCATCCACTTGGAAAACATTACTCACTGACAAACCATCATGGCCTCCTTACACAATGGAAATGAGTGGGTTCCTCCTCGTTTAAGTACCAGACTACAATCATTCTGTCTGTATGGACAGAGATCATAAGTGTGGGGATGGAGTCCTACAAGGTCTGCAATGTTAGGAGTACTGTCCTCGTCTCCAGTACACTGATGTGGACATTGGCTTCTGTCAGAGCTCATGTGCCTTGGACAATCTTCACATTGAAATGCCCTCTACCCCCACCTCAGAAGGGCTGCATCAGCGATCACCATAGCTCCTTAGGGAGGAAATTTGAAAGGACAGCTAATGAAACTAATGGAGAATTTAGCCACCATTGAAAATGCTAACTACAAATTCCCAAAGGTTTGACAGGAAAGTGCATCAGATGATGAGGAATGGACCACTGCACTGAAACAGTCCACTGTGACACCCTCATGTAGAATTTGGCATGGGTGAAAAATACTGGTGGGTGTTGCCACAGAACTCAGTAGACATAGGATGGATCTTGCTGTGAGATTTTGGTGATATAGGACCTGTGAAACATGTTGTCTCAGAGTGGCTAATCTTGACACTGGGACTTTGGCTATCTATGAGATAGTGTCCAGGTGCATCCTATAAACATAGAGGTTAGGACAGCATTAGCTTGAACTTATCTGGGTTGATTGTGATTATTAGGTTTGAACATAAGTGCAGCAAGGAGTCCCTGGCTTAGATTAATAGATTCCTTGTGGCAGCAGTCATGAGCCATTCATCTAGCTAAAGGTATACCTGGAACCCCTGCAGCCTACGATGTCATGCATGTGGTGAATACCCGGGGAACTGTGGTGATTCTGAAGGGCAACATTCTGAACAGAAATTGACTAGCTGCTAGTGAGACATAAAGGATCCTTCTGGACTGCCTCGCTATTTTGATGTTGTAGTAGGCATCCTGAAGGTCCACCAAGTACATCCAGTTGTTCTTCCTCAGAAGAGGTAACATGGACAAAAAAGTGACCATCCAGAAAGCAGTCTGTCTCATGAATTGGTTTAACTGACTGAGGTAAAGACTGGGCCAGAGGTCCCCAATTTTCTTTCAAACCAAAAAGAATCTTGAGTAGACTTTGGATCCTTGCAGATCTGATGGGACATCCTGGATGCCTCGTTTGTCTAGCAGCTTTGCAATCTCTTGGGTTGCTGATTTCCTGTGTGGGGCTGGTATGTCAAGAAGGTTTCTTTGTGACAGTACTCTCAGCACCCATGAATCTAGAGTGAATGCCAACTATGCATGACTGTGCAGAATTACAGACCTGGCTGACTGCCTCCAGAGTGCAGCAGTTGAGCAACCTTTCAGGAGGGCTAGTTTTGCAGTCCATCTCTGCCTCTAGGGCAATGCATGTTATTATTAATTAAGGAATTTGAGAAAGTCCTCAAAGGAAATGTCTTTTAAGAGGACATTGGTGACCCTTCCCCCTCATTGAGATTGGTCAGGTTGGTGAGAGACTCCTGTTGGGAGTCCAAATGCTTCCTTTTACATGACTGCATTCTGTGCTCTTCCACAGGGGAGGGATGGGCAGGGAAAGACTCAGAAGCTGAGGGGGAGCTCACTCAACTGCGGAATTGACACTCTGTAGGACAGAACAGACATGGTTGGGAAAGATCCAAATGAGAGCAGGTCACCTCTTCTCTTGAAATGAAGAAAACCTACTCAAATGCTTTACATGCTGAAGCAAAAGCAGGTTCCAAAGGAGTTATTTTTGGATCTGAGGACCTAAAATGAGACCTTCATGAGGCACAGCCTGGCTCAGACCCAAAGAGGAGCTATGAAGAGCCGAGGTGCTGAGGAGAAAGGGCAGAATTGATGACCTCAGAGTCACATCTGACCCCTAAATCCTGACACTGAGCTCTCTCCTCTGAGATCTCCAATGAGCCGAAGCCGTTAGGAGTCAAGCTGGTGAGAGACACTCTTGGAGATGAAGATGTCCAGATTTCCAGCTCCAAGACAGGGACCTCACAAGAAACGGTTCATAGGTTCATAGGTAGGTACTAGGCTATCGGCCCTAGGGCCCACACAAGCCTAGCCAAAAAGGTACCCTGGCTTTCGCCACCCAAGAAAATAATTTTCCTGTGCCCCTGTCAAGCAGAACCACAGAAGTGATCCCCGGGGTGAATTTCCTATTACCCATCCAATCATCAAGATTTTTCTTGAAGAGTGTTAATGAGGAGCTCTGTTTGACATAGATAGGTAGTCTGTTCCAGAGTATGGGAAGTCTCTGGGACAGGAATCTATCCCTCCAGCATGTTCTGTTTATTGTGGTGACAAGGTTTAGATCCCTAGAGCATGTAGCTTGGAGGGATTGGGATTTCTTTAAGTGGAGCATGTCCAACAGCTCTGGGTTTGACATAGCTTTGTATGTTAGGCAGAGATCGCCTCTGAGTAGGCGATATGTGACGGAGTAAAGCTGGAGTTTTTTGAGACAGTCTTCGTAAGGCATCTGTTTGAGGCCAGTAATCCTCTTTGTGAGGTATTTTTGCGGCCTTTCCAGTTGATGTAGATGTCTTGTGAGGTACATACCAAAAGGGGTGTTGTACTCTACAATGGGTCTAATGAGTGATGAGTAGAGGGGAACAATGACCTCTTTTTTTCTGGATGAGAAACCTTTTGTGATGAGGTGTGCCATGTAGAAGGATTTCCTGACCACTGTGGCGAAGTGATTATCAAAGGAGAGACTACTGTCCACCTGTGTCCCAAGGTCTCTTATCAAACTTTTGGTGTTAAGTAGACTACCGCCTATGTGGTAGTTCATGGGTACAGACTTTTTACCAAAGGGGATAACAATGCACTTTTTGGCATTGAGCTTGAGACCATGTCTTTGACACCAGGCATCTGTCTCAGTAAGGCCCTTTTGTAGTATGTCCACATCGTTAGGAGTTTCGATTATGGCTCCTAGTTTGCAGTCATCTGCAAATTTAGTTAGCCAAAGACCTTCTGTATTAGCTTGTACTTCAGAGAAGTAGATACCAAACAGGGGAGGACCCAGGACTGAACCGTGTGGTACTCCACTTGTCACTGGACTGAAGTCTGATTTGGAGTCTGCTACTTTCACGGTGTGGGTTCTCTCAGTAAGCCAGTTGGCAACCCATCTTGTAACATAGGGATTTATACCTAGTTTAGTAAGTTTATCTATAATTCCAGAGTGGGGGATGGTGTCGAATGCCTTGGCGAGATCTAGATAGGCTGTGTGAACCACCTTACCCTCATCTATGACTTTGGTGACCACTTCAAAGAAGTCTATTAGGTTTAGGAGACATGATCTGCCTTTTATAAACCCAAACTGTGTGGGGTCCAGAGTTTGGAGATCTCCAATGTCTTTGTTTATGAGTTTCATGATGATACATTCCATGGCCTTGCAGACTAGGCTCGTCAAGCTAATGGGGCAGTAGTTCCCGGGGTCTGTTGTGGCCCCCACTTTGTGGAGTGGGATAACTGTCATGGTGCGCCATTCAGTTGCCCACTTTCTATCCCAACATCCCAACACAAAGCCTGAGGTGAGGCTATGATTGAACATGGTACTTAGGTGGGGTGCCAGTTCATTCTGTAGTTCATGTAGAAGGCAGCCTGGGATGTTGTCAGGTCCCATGGATGCTGTGTTCTTGATTTTGGAGAGTGAAGTTTTTACCTGTGCAGCCGTGATTACAGGAACTCTGCATTCTTCCGGTATAAAGATGGGCCCTTTAGAGGGTGAGAGGGGGGTAAAGTTAGCACTGAACCTATCTGCCAGGATGTTGGCAATATCAGTTGGTTCTGTATATTTAGTGTCATTGTGCTGTAACTCAGAGTAGATCTGAGTGTTGCCATTGATATTTTTGACATAGCTATAGAATGCTTTGTGGTTGTCTTTAGAATCAGTGGCAATTTTCTGTTCATAAGTAGCTTTACAGGATTTTATAAGGGATCTCAGCTTCTTACTGAGGCTGACCAGGGAGTTCCTCCAATCGTGGGATTTTACACTTTTTTGCAACAGTTTCTTTCTTCTGTTGTAGAGTTTGTTTATGGCAGAAGACCACCAGATTGGCTTCCTTTTTTGGAGGATAGCATCTTGATTCTGTTAGGGATAGCATGATCCATGCACTCGTGTAAGTGCTTATAAAGTGCATTTGTGCAGGATTCAGCAGTTGTACCTCTATTGTCCATCTGCATGGGTGTTATGTAGTTAGCCACTTCTGTCTTAAGAAACGTGAAGTTGGCTTTGGAGACATTTTTTACTGTTGTTTTCCTAATGGGGGGTGGGAGCGCGATGTGGATGTCTAGGGTGATTAGCTTGCGGTCGGATCTGACCAATGAAGAGCTGACCTCTGGTGTGGAACACCGGTCACCCATGTTGGTGATGACCAGGTCCAGGATAATGCTGCCCCTTGCGGGGGTGTGGATAAGTTGACCCAAGGCTTTAGAATTGATGATTTCCAGAAAACGTTGAGCAAAAGAGTTGGTACATGAGTAGTTTTCCCAGTTAATGGTAGGGTAGTTGAAATCACCCATTATTAGAGTGTTGGGTTGTACCTTAATATTTTCCAGTGTATCAAGAAAACAGGAGTGGGAATCCTGGGGCATGGTGGGCAGTCTGTAGCAAGCTACAATCTGGATTGCGATTTTGCCCAACGTTAGTTGAACTTGGATAATCTCGGATGCATTATGCTGAGCAACTAGCTTGGAGGTGTGGATATCCTTAATGAATATGGACACACCTCCACCTTTAGTGTTTCGGAGTGAGTTTGGTGGCCGAAAGGTGTGGTATGAGTTACAGCCTGGTAATGCAGGGGTGCTCTATGGAGCTTTGAACCAGGTCTCTGTCACTGCACAGATGTCAATGTTCTCCATTTTAAGGAGTGCCTCGAATGAGTGCATTTTGAGGTTTAGACTTCTAGCATTGAGTAACATTACCCTCAGATTTTGCTTGCTTGTACCTGTTATGGTAGTGAATTTGTCATTTGAACCTTGCCTAAAAAAGGCACTATAGGGGTGGCAACAGCCTTTGCCAGTATCCAGAATCCCAAGGGTGACAGGAGCAGGCCATCTCTGGCAAAGCAGCTTGGTCTGTCGATCATGTCATCCCAGGCAGACAGATACTGGATTCCCTTAGAATGTCAACAGAAGCTTAGCCAATTATTAAAGTCAATCATTTTGTCCTTGTACTGTGGTGTTATTCTGGGTGATGGCAGGATGCTACTCAGAGCTAGGGTCATACCGGCCTGGGCTACAAGATCGGAGAGCTCCTCCATGTCTCTTTTCATGTAGTCCAGGGAGGTACGTCTCAGGTCATTCGCACCAACATGGACAATGACAGAGTCATATTTGTACTTGTTGTGGAGTGACCTGAGTGCATGCGTTATGTGGCAGATCCTGGCACTTGACAGGCAGCTGACAGTAACTTTTTCCTTGTTTAGCCTGGTGAGTGGAACATCAGTGTGCCTGACTATAGAGTCACCTATGACTAGAGTGATGGGTACGTTATGCCTTATGGGCTGTAGTTGAGTGGCACACTGAGTATGTGGGCTATGTGTCATTTGGGTTGTGTTGGGGGGTGGAGGTTGCTTGCATTTCTGCTTTGGAGGTCTCTGTTATTTGGGCAGATTTGTACTGAGAGCCTCTGTGAATGTAGGTGTGTGTTTTGTGTTTCTGTGTGTGTGTTTTGGTGGTTAGGTTTTGAGGGACTATGTGATGAGTGTGGTGCGGTGCAAGTGGTTTGGTCAGATACAAAATCATCCAATCCAAAGGAGAATTCAAGTGGGGTGTGGAGGGGACTGGTCCCTGTACCCCTGCAGCATGAGGCATGGAAGGACCCCATCTGGTTATGCATCTTAAGAAACTTCAATATTTTCCTATCCATGTCTGTTTCCAAAAGAGTTATCGATAACCGCAGGGACCTGAGAGATGGCACTGTCCAGAGCAGCCTTGAGGACCTATGGAAGAGTCTCTCTGAATGCAGGGTAGGCAATTGGAGCTGTGGAGGTGTCGACTCTGGGGAGAAACACAGATCCAAGATAATAGGAAGTGTCTGTGAACAGATCTGAACTGAATCCAACCCTGACAGCAGGGATACTGTAAGGTCTCTAGGTTTAGCTACTTTATGTGCAATATGCATGGAATCTGACAGATCTGGAGAATTTTTCCTCAAATCATTAGACATATTTTTTGAGTTGTCCCTCTCTTTGTCTCTTTGTCTTTTTCACTCTCCTTCAACTTAGCTCTTTCTCTTTTTCTCCCTCTCTCTCTTTTTCGATCTGTCAAGCTGCCTCTCTGAAGGCTTCTTGATGATCGGAGAGCTCAACTGAGAGAAGGTCAATTCTTCCATGGTGATAGGGAGAAGGCCTTTAAGGACTAACTTTGAATGGTAGTCAGAAAGGGCCCACAGCCCAGAGGATGAACAAATGTCCCAGGCTTCCTCCAAATTAAAAGTCCTTAATCAACAGATGCATTTAGTATGCAAACCTGGTGAGGAATTTTATGCCTGTAGGCAGAGCATTTTTTAAACCCAGTAGCCTTGTCAGCCATGTCCCAAAGTACATACACACACTACAAGGACTATGAACTATAGGCTATAATGGTAAACTATAAGCTACACCTACCACATAGCAACTGCTCAAACTACAGCCAAAAGTGTCTAAGCTAATAGTTTTATATATATATATATATATATATATATATATATATATATATATATATATATGCAACAATAACTTCAAAACACTGAAAATTAGTAAAAGGATTCTCTTTTTTGTTTTTTGGAAGGACAGAAGTCACTGAAAAAGGGAAGGAGTGTTCAAAACCAGTTAACCATGAACCCGAAAGAATAGTACATGCACCAATATAGACTAATTAAACTTTTAAGGAGCAAGAAAAATGTATTTTGAAGCTGAAAGTGCAAAAAAGGTGAATTGTCTGATCACCACAACTAGAAACTAGCACTGGGAGCACTTAGCCTTGAGATAATGTCCAGCTGCTTCAAACAGCAAATGAGATCTGAGGAACTCTGATAGCAGAATGAGTTTATGGAACTAGGAGGAGCATAAGCCTTGGATCCAAAGTTTGGAAACTGCTAACATTATATCCAGTCAGATTCAACATACCCTAAATTTAAGACAGAACGAAAAGACAACATCAGCAGATGTTCGAATGCTGTACTGCTGCAGTAGGGCTACTTCAAAAAGCTCTGGCTACACACACACGCACACACACACACATGCAGACACACACACACACACACACACACACACACACACACACACACACACACACACACACACACACACACACACACACACACCTTCACTCTGGCTGCTGACTGGCTAATACCAAGAAGGGAAATCAGCAGTCAGAGTGAACATTTCTTCAGGATTTAATTGCCCATACACGGAGAGAAGAGCCTAATAATTCTGAGTCAAACAACCAATAATAGTAATAAGACCTATAAAGAACAAATAAGTACTACTCTACTTTATATCCTAAATACAATTATATACAAGAATAGTGGGATAGAAGGTGGTTGCAGCTACTGCAGCAGTAAGGAATTTGAACATCTTCTGTTATGGGTAAGCGCAACTTACATAACTGTACGTTCTTCATCATTCTCACTGCTGCTGTAGCCTTCATGTTATATGGGTTGATTACAAAAAATCTACCTAACCTGACAAAAAAAAAATGGTGGCGCCCTGTGTGGCAGCGACTCCTTCAGATCCCATCAGGAAAGTACATTATTTATCTTCTTTTTCAACAGAAACTTCAGGAGAATCAGTTACAGAGGAAGGCAATTAAGTTATATTAAGCTGCAATGTAGTGAAACTGTTAGAAATTGGAGCTAAACTGTTAGAAACTGGATCAAAAATCTCACAGTGCTGCTTGTTTGATCAGCTGTTTACAAACAGTCCTGCAAGACCTAACATACTACAGGAACTCCTACTGCTGGGTATTTTGCTGGATCATGGACAGGAATGTAAACATCTGGCTAATCACATGTTCATAGCTCCTGGCAGACCCTTAAAAAGGAAAAGATGCAGCAGATCGAGAAAAAGAGGCACCAGAGCACTAAGTTCAGCCTGATTAAAATGTAACCCTCACAGGCCTGCACTGCCTTCCATTCTTCTGGCAAATATACGCTCACTTGAAAGCAAGATGGATTACCTAAGACTGGAACTCTCTTCACAAAACAAGGTGAGAAACATCAATCACAGCTCTCAACCTTCCATCTCCAAAATGAGGAACACTCACCTTCATAATGTTGAACAAATGGGCAAAATGTGGAACACATACTAATGGCTTATTAACTTCAGCTAGGAAGATCATAGGATGGTTAAAATATGCTGGTTTTACTTATAAAGAAGATCATTTAATGAATTAATATGATTAAATTCTTTTTACCATGGATTTCACTTAAAAAAATTCCTAAACTGAACGTGCAACAGACTCTTTCAATGTGGAACTTTGAGGAACATGAACTTTTTAAGACCCCAAATGAGGTACGTTCCTCATAATGAGGTACACTTGAGAGGTATGACAGCAATCTATTTGTGTTTACTGAAACATGGCTTATTCCTAATATCAATGAAAGCATACTAAATGTAGAGGGCATGACATTATTTAGGGCAGACAGAATTCAATCACTCTGTGGCAAGTCTTGAGGAGGGGGAGTGTGTATATATGTAAATAACAGCAGGTGTAGTAACTGTGAAGTGGTTACTCTTTCTGCTCGGAGAACACTGAATTTCTGTCCTTAAAATGCAGACCCTTCTACTTGCCTAGAGAATTCAATGGAGTATGTATTACGACAGTCTGCATTCCACCCAATGCAAACACCAATGAAGTGCTGTCTACTCTCTATCAGTCTATAAGGGATGGTCAAAACAGCAACCCATAGTGTGCAATAGTAACTGCAGGGGACTTTAACCAGGCCAACTTAAAGACAGTATTACCCCATTACCACCAACATGTGGACTTTGCCACGAGAGGGGTAAATACACTGGATATGGAATACACCAACATTAAGCAAGCACATAAAGCTGCACCTTATCCACATCTAGGTAGTTCTGAACACCTAGTCATCATGCTGGTTCCTGCATATAAATCACTACTGAAAATCAGCAAGTCAGCTAGAAAACAAATAAGGTTATGACCTGAGGGAGCAGTCTCAGTTCTGCAAGACTGCTTTGAGTGCACAGACTGGTCAGTGTTCAAAGAGGCAGCCATGATAGACAACCACAGTGACCTGGATACATACACAGAGTCAGTCACGGACTACATCTAAAATATGTAGATGATGCAACAACCACCAAGTGCATCACCATACAGACAAACCAAAAGCCATGGCTAACCAGTGAGGTGTACAAGCTTGTAAAATCTAGGAATGCAGCATTCAGATCAAATAACACCGATGCTCTTAAGGGTTGCCACAGCCAAACTGAACAAAGTTTTAAGGATGCAAAGAGAAACTATGGCAGGAAGATCCAGGGCCACTTTAACAACCAGAGGGACAACAGATGACTACGGAAGGGCATACAAACCCTCAATGACTACAAACCTGCATCAGCCTCATGCGACAACAGCACTGAATTTTTGAACCAACTGAACATCTTCTTCAGCAGGTTTAATGCCGATAACAAAACGGTGGCAAATAAACTGCCCGTTGACAAGGATGAATCAGTGCTGAGCCTGAACACAACTAATGTCATCAGAACCTTGAAATGGGTCAACTCAAGGAAAGAAGCTGGCCCAGACAACATCATAGGTAGGGTACTACAAGAATGTGCCAAAGATCTGGCACAGTACTCATGGACATCTTCAATAATTCTCTACAACTAACCAACAAACTAAAATGCTTCATGAAGATGACCATCATTCCCTTACCCAAGAAACCACAACCAACAACTCTAAATGACTGCCGACCAGTACCTTTAACCTCGAAAGTGATGAAATGTGTTGAGAGACTGGTTAAAGATCACATAGCCTCAAGCATATCAGTGACTCTGGACAGATTGCAGGTTGCATACAGGATGAACTGTAGTACAGTGGGTGCCATCTCCCTAGCAGTCCCCGAAATTCTGACCCACTTGGAAGGCAAGTATTGCTATGCAAGACTACTATTCATAGACTTCAGTTCTGCCTTCAATACTGTCATCCCTCAGAATCTGATAATGAAACTAGTACAGTTGGACATCAACTTCCACTTATGTAATTGGAGACTAAGCTTCCTCACGGAAAGGCCTCAAAGGGTTTGTGTGAACAACAACAGTTCCGAAAGCATAAATGAATGCAGGAGTAGCACAGGGGTGAATCATAAGTCCTCTCCTATTCATTTTTTTTACTGACACATGGCTGCACGGCCACACGAGTCCAATAATATCATCAAATTCGTGGCTGACACCACGGTCAGAGATCTGGTCAGAGACAGAGAGGAGATGGCCTACAAGAACAAGATTGAACATCTGTTAGGCTGGTGTGACAACAACTTAGCACTGAATGTCAACAAGACTAAGGAACTGGTTGTGTATTTCAGAAGGTCTCGAACCACACCAACCTCTAGAGATGAAAGGGATGACAATGGAAAGGGTCAAAAGTACAAATTTACAGAGAGTGCATACACCCGAGGACCCGTCCTGGTTGGTACATGTATCTTACTTGGTCAAAAAAGCTTAGTAACACTTGCACTTCCTTAGGGAAACTGAGGAAGGCAAAACTATTGAAGACCATCCTCCAAACTTTTTACAGGGGTACCATCGAAAGCTTCCTTACCAGTAACATCATTGTCTGGTATGGGGGCTGCAACACCTCTGATTGTAAAGCTCTTAGGCAAGTTGCAAGGTTAGCAGAGAAAATCATTGGTTCCTCTCTTGCACCTCTGGAAGACCTACATGAATCATGCTGCATCAGTAGAGCCAGGAAGATATCCAATGATCCTTCGCATCCTGCAAACGGTATGTTCTCCTACCTCTCCTCAGGTAGGATATATAGAAGTATGCACTGTAGGACTTCTAGACTTAACAGTTTCTTTCCTCTCTCCATCAGACTACTGAACCCTTGTGAAAAATGAGCTACGAGACTGTCAATGCATTCTTCCCCTCCTACCACATAGTTATGCTATTTATCTGATTGTACAGATCCTTACATATCCAGGCTTTGTTGCACTATAAGTATTAAGCTTTTTCATGTGCAATAACTAACTGATGTGTATGTTTAATGTTGGTTCACACTTTACCGTAGGACTCTATGAAGTGCAATATAAATCACACTATGCAATATTCATGCTGACCATTCCATATGCTGCTTAGTTCCTATGTTAAAATAATGTCATGAACATGTTACTCAGTTCAATTTATCTGTAAAGTGTGTCTGGTCATTATGTTATTATTTTACTCTATTTTTACTTTTTTATTTTATGTTATTTTCTTCTTCTTCTCTGTATGTATGTTTTTGCACTGGGAATGAAGCATCGCAATTTCAATCAGCTACACTGTGCTGTAGTTCTGAATTACAATAAAGTTTTCTTTGACTTGAGAGAAAGAAGAACATGGATCCAGGAATACTTGGAGAATGGTTCTAGCAAAGCTAGAGACTTGGCCTTCAAAAAAGGAACCCAGGTTGTAATGCTTTGCAAAAGTATGAACAGAAGACCATATAACTGTGTCTAGACTGCTTTTAGAGTCCACCCCTTTCCAGAATGCCACTGATGAAGGTAAGGCTCTTGCAGAATGTGCCTTGATACTGAATGGATTTGCCAAGGTGGAAATAGCAAAAAGCAATAACTGAGGACAACCACCTAGACATTGTCTGTTAAGACACATGACATCCCTTTTGTGCTGTTTGATAAGAAATAAACAACAGATCAGGTTTTCTAAAGGGCCTAGTTCTGTCAAGAAAGTACTGAGCTGCCTATGCAAATCTCGAGTATGCAGAAACCAATCTCTCTATTTTTTAGGTTCTGGGTAGAAAACTGAAGACTGACAGCTTCATTCAAAGTAAACTCTTGCAACTACTTTGGGCACAAATGAGGGGGTTGTTCTTAAACAGACCCTATCCCTATGAAAAATCACATAAGGGCCCAACCATCATGAGATATTGCAACTCAGATACTCTTTTTGCAGATGTCAGAGCAATGATGAGTACAGTTTTCCAAGTCAAGAACCTTAAATCATCTTGATGAGCAAGTTCAAATGCTGACATAATCAATTTCTCCAACACAAAGCTGAGATCAGATGGAGAAGCAACATGTTTAAGAGGAGGTCACGGGTGTAAAACTCCTTTCAGAAATTATTTTACAACAGAGAAGTGGAGGAGGATCTATGGGCAGACATGGTGAAATGGCTGCAAGATGAACCTTTAATGAAGAATGAGAGGCTAGAGGAAAATAACTCACATACATATTTAAGTAATAACTCCCTGATGGGCTCCTGGTTATTGATTAGAAACCAGCTATAAAATCACTTCCTCTTACCAATATAGGATTTTCTAGTAGCAGGCTTTCTTGACTTCATTTATACCTACTGCACATCCTCACGAAGTAAGTGCCTACAAGGTATTAGAAATTAATCATTCAGCAGTCAGTGAAAGCTGATTGATACTGGGGTGTACCAAACTCCACCTGTCTAGTGTGGGTAGATCCAGTCTGTGAGGAAGCTTATGATAATTTTTTTGCACCTTGATTGACAGAAAAAGACTCTGCTGGGGGGTGGCTAAAAATTGTATATTGGTGTATATGAAAGATCTTAGAAACTCCCTGAATCAATTTCTCTCTTTCATCGTATTTTACCCCAAAATAGTCCCTAATTAGCTATGAACACCAACAGCTAAAAATAGCAGTCCCTGACAAGAAACTTAGGATATTGTGAAAAATATTGGGTTTCTTACAGAGGAAATACCACTTTTAGTCAGACAATAATTTTACATATTTTCTTAAAAGGGCAAGAAATTCTGTGTGGAATGGATCACCAACTGAAACTTATCTGCCAGAAACTAAGCAATTAGCAGATTACTGCTCCTCTGTAGCCTTCAGCTATATCTCCTTGAGCTTAGCCAATCAGCAGTCAGACTGAAGGTGTAGGAGGGAGACAGACCTTTGTTAAGCTGGCCAGTTGGGGTTTCCTGGCAGAGAAACAACCCACATAGCCTAAAAGCTAATGCAACAGTGGGAATGATGAACATCTGCTATGACACGGGACTCTAAAATTTACAAGTCATTTATGCATTCTATGATATGAATCTTTGACAATGTATCCAGTGTCACTTCTTATGAATCACCTGGTCAGTATAATTTATATCCCTGTCCTCCTTTGAGTGACCAGGCTACCAAACTAGGATGTTTTACTTCACCTGATTGTTTGTTTGTAGGCTCCTTCATTTAGCTTCATCTTATTCCAAAACCATCTCCTCTAGATATGCATCCCTATATCCCTCTCCCTTTTTAAAACCTTTTCACTAAACTGCCTGTTGACCAAAACTTCTAGCATCTCAAAGCCATGTCACATTAAGTGGATATGGATTAATATTACAAACAGTCCATGAAAAATATTTTTCAAAAACAATAACCAAGTCACAGCCCATGGTTTAAGCCACCATACATATTCTCTACTTTCTTCCATTCCATGTATTCTGTCATGTGGTATTGGGATTTTCTGCATCATACGATACTGCTGCATCATTATCTTCTCTCCTTTTCTCATATATGACCTTATAGTTTCCACATATGGATCATTACAGTTTACAGGTCCCCTGGTACTTACTAGCCTTGTGATCTGTTAAGATCTTTAGAAGCCTAGTCATACATTCCCACAAAGTTTTTAGCCCTTATATTTTAAGTGCAAATAATATAGAGGTGAGCAAAATATTTGCATGCTTTCCCTACCATAAGGGCACCAAGCAGGGTGTGAATTTGCAGTACCCATCCTCTCCCCAAGATTACATTTGAAATGTGCAAGAGAAGAATATTGAATTATGTGGAGAGGAAGACAATTCCTGTATTCTATGTGATACATATCCATCCCTTCACATGTTCTGTTTTTGTCACAAAAGAGATTTGACCTGGTATTTATTCCCCATTGGACTTGTGAATGTACTGTAGCTATGACAGGACAGGGTCTACTGTAGCTCTGTATGTGAAGCAGAGATCATTACTCAGTAAACTGTATGACACAAAGAAGACAGACAAGGCTTTGAGATGGTCTGCAAAGCTTTTATGACTTGGGTATTTGATTTTCTTAGTAAGAAAGCATTGTGAGCATTCAAACTGTGTCAAATGTTTGGACAGGTATATAATGAAAGGGGCACTTTAATTAATGATCTGCCTAATGAGCGTAATGATTACACCCCTGAACCTGGATACCATACCCTTAGTAATAAGCTGTTCAATGAAAAATGACTTTCTTTCGATAGTGGTACGTGATGATCAAAGGACAGTTTATCGTTTCTATAAGATCCCAGGTCCTTAGCTACTGAATCAAATTTCAGGTTTTTTTTTTCCATTGTGATGATAACAAGGGACTTGTTACTTGTCAAACGATAGCATTATATACTTCATGGATTTAGTTTTAGTCCATGGTTGTGACAACAGCTATTGGTTTGGGAAAGACCTTCTTGGAGGATTTTGGTGTCCTTAGGAGAGTTTATGACAGCACCAAATTTACAGTCATCTGCAAACTTGGTCATCCATAAACCCTTAATAGTAACACTGGCCTCCAATAAGTAAATGCCATAGAGGAGTGAACCAAGGATTGAACCCGTAACAAGTATTTTGGAGGAGGTAAAGCAGTCCTTCCTAATATCAAGGATTCTATTTATGAGTCAATTTGCTATCCAATGAGTTGCATATGAACTAAAATTTAGCTAGGAGAGCTTATCTACAAATCCGGTGTGGGATGGGGTTGAACACCTTTGCAAGGTCTAGATATGTAGTGTGTAGTGATTTGCCCAAAGGATTTGAACCCTGTACCATTGCTAGAGTACACCTCAGCATTAACCCACTGTGCTAACTGATAAAGTGAAAGTAAGGGAGGATTAAAAACTTGTACCTTTTCACAGAAAGCAGAAGCATTAACCCACTATACTAACTAATCAGTTTAATTCATTGCTTTAGTAACCTTTTCAAAGAAGACAACTAAGTTAAGTAGGAATAATCTGCCCTTGAGAAATCTGAACTGGCTTGGGTCGAGTATTTGTAGGCCCTCTATGTCCTTATTTATTAATTCCATAATAGTAATTTCAATAGACTTACAGATAAGCCTTTTCAGACTTTATGTATTTAATTAATTAGTTAGTTAGTTAGTTAGTTAATCTATTAGCATTTGTTTATTGGGAAAGTCTGACTGAGCCATCATAGGCCCCTTTTTAGCAATGGTCCATGGAGAAAAGATCCGGAGTTAACAAATCTTACAAGATGCCATACAATACAATGCAATACTATACAATATGATACAAGGCAAAACAGCAATGTTAACAATCATGTACAAGATACAAAAATAGTATATAAAGAAAAAAAATGCAGAAAAGATAAATCCTGGAAATTATCATATTCCACAGAGTTACATTTCAATTTTACTGTAGCAATAACAATATTAAGCTTCCATTAGGTTAACAGACAGATGCAATAGAAAGTACAGTTGTGTACACTTACCATAAATGTAGATGTTCGAGTGTATTCACTGTTGCAGTCATCATATTTGGGTTATCTACTTGCAGTAGCCTTCAGTCGGCCTGATTATCAAAGTCTTGGGTCCTGCGTCAGTTGCTGTCTCATCTTCCGTGACGTCAGGTAATCAGGGGTATAAAGCATGCACCTGAAGCCATTACATCAGTTTTTCTTGCCCAAGATGTCAGGTGCCTCCCTAATGGGAAGCAATTATATATATATATATATATATATATATATATATATATATATATATATATATATATATATATATACATACAAGGTTATACCTCCAACAAAAAAGCAAATACACTAAAAAGCTTTTAAGCATAGTAAAGGAGAGTAGAGGTACAGCAAAAAGAAGTCAGGGGGCTGGAGGGAGGGTAACCAGGACTGCAACAGTGAATACACTCGGACATCTACATTTATGGTAAGTGTACATAACTGTACTATGTTCTTCATGTTTCACTGTTGCAGTCATCACATTTGGGTAGATTCCCTATGGTAAGTGTACACAACTGTACTATGTTCTTCGTGTTTCACTGTTGCAATCATCACATTTGGGTAGATTCCCAAAGCTAAGGATGGGAGGAGGAATTTAGATAGCATTAGGGCCAGCTATAAGGCCCTGCAAGACTGCAGTGGCAAAGCCAGCTCTGGATTTATAGAAAATTGGTAAATGGTAATGCTTGTTGAAAGTATGTACAGAACTCCAGGTAGCAGCTTCTAGGACGTCCCTAGTAGGGGCACCTTTGAGAAAGGCTGTAGAGGTAGATGCAGCCCTGGTTGAATGGGGTCTGATCCCCTGTGGGATAGGTTTTCCATGGCGCTTATAGCAGAAATGAATGCAATGGCCTATCCATTTAGAAATGGTTTGCTTTGAAATAGCCTTCCCCTCTGCCCCTGCAGCAAATGCCACCAGCGTTGTTAAGATTTCCTTTGAGGTTTAGTCCTGTCCAAATAAAATCTAAGTTGCCTGTGTGCACATCTCAGGAGTGCAGTATCCATTCCTCTTTGTTCTGTGGATTAGAAAAAAAGGTTGGCAAATGAATGGACTGATTAAGAGCCACACTAGATACCACCTTGGGCATGAAGGAGGGATTGGTCTTGAGGGACACACTGTCCGCAAGAAAGATGATGAAAGGTTCCACTGCCATAAGGGCCTGTAATTCAGATACCCTTCTTGCTGAAGTAATTGCTAAAAGGAAGGCTGTTTTCCAAGAAAGGAATTTTAAATCTGCACTAGCAGCTGGCTCAAAAAGAGGAAGAGTGGGTTTTTCCAATACAAAGTTAAGGTCCCAGGCTGAAATTGGGGCTCTCCTGGGTGGTCTTACGTTTTTGGCCCCTCTGAGGAGCTGCTTGAGCAGTGGATGAGAGAAGAGGGGTGGTTCTGTGTTGTAATGAGCTGAAATGGCTGAGGCGTGAATTTTGATGGAGGAAAAAGAAAGTCCCTTGTGAAGCATCTCAGTTAAGTATTGAAGAATTTGAGGTAAATTGGGTGCTGCTGTGCCCATCCCTTGAGTTTGGTTCCAGGGACAAAATCTTTTCCATTTTTCAGCATAAGATTTTCTAGTACTAGGCCTCCTTGCCTCCAAAATGACATCCAACACTTGTTTACTGAGGGGTGGTAACGGAGAGATTAGGTGATTAGCCAGGCTGCCAGTCTCAGGGATTGAAGCTGAGGGTGCAGAATCTGGCTCTCCTGCTGTGACAGCAGTGTAGGGGTCTGAGGCAGGTGCCATGGAGCCAGCAGTGATAAACTGCACAAGAGGGGGGTACCAGTGTTGGCATGGCCAGTCTGGTGCAATCAATATCGTCCTTGGTATGCCCTGTTTGATCTTCAGTAGTACTTTGGAGAGGACAGGCAGAGGAGGAAAGGCATAAACTGATAGATTTTTCCAGCTGAAGGAAAAAGCATCCACTTCCCAAGCTTGTTTGTGGGACGTCCTTGTGCAGAATTTGTCCAACTGGTAGTTCTGGGGGGAGGCAAATAGGTCTATATCTGGGCTCCCCCATTTGTTTATCAACATGTTGAAAGTCTTTGGTTCCAGTTTCCACTCGTGTGGGTCCATGAGATTTCTGCTTAGTTCGTCTGCCAGTGTATTTAGTTTTCCTGGCAGGAATTGAGCCTGTAGATGCACTTGGTAGCTCAAGGTTGTGTTCCACAGAGCCATGGCTAGTCTGCAGAGGGGGTAAGAATGGTTACTCCCCCCCCCCCCGCTTGTTTATGTACCACATAACAGTGCTGTTGTCCATCTTTACCATTAACTGTCCTGGAAGAATGTGGTTCTTGAAGGCTGTCAGAGCATTCTGTACAGCTAACATTTCTTTTTGATTGATATGCAGGTGCATTTGACTTGGGTTCCATTTGCCCTGAATGCACTTCTCTGCCAGGTGAGCACCCCCCCCCCCCATGCACAGTCTGATGCATCTGTTGTTAGGGTTTGGGCGGCAGAGTGAATGGTAGTCCCTTGTTTTGGTGGCAGGCCTCTGCCCACCAAAGGAACTCCAACCATAGGCAGGGTATGATAGGAATCATTGCTTCTAGATTCAGAGAATGTTGACACCATAAGCTTTTTAGATACCATTGTAGTTTCCTCATATGCAGTCTTGCATATGGAATTAGTAGAATGCAGGAGGCCATGAACCCCAAGGCTTGCAGTATTTGCCTTGCAGATAGCAGGGTTTTTGTGGCCATTAGTTTGAAGTAAGTTGTCAAATGAATTAGTTTCTCTGGCATGAGGAAAGCCATCTGAGAAGCTGTGTACAAGTTTGCTGCCAGAAATATAATTTGTTGACAGGGTACCAGATTTGATTTCTTTTCATTTATGGTGTATCCCAGACAAGTTAATACCTTTTGTACAAATACCAGATGATTCAAAAGTATGTCCTGGCTTTCTGCCTGAATTAGACAATCAAACAGGTCTGGGTATATTTGAATATTTCTTTGCCTGCAAAATGCAATGACTGGAGCTAGGCACTTTGTGAATACCCTGGGCGCAGTAGATAAGCCAAAGGGCAATGCAGAGAACTGATTGTGCATGTAGCCTGCTTTGAAGCATAGATATCTTCTGCAAGATTCCCTGATTAGGATGTACAGGTAGGCTTCCTTGAAATCCAGTGTTGCCAACCAGGCATCTTTGCCTAGCATAGAAAGTAACTAGTGAAGAGTTAGCATCTTGAATTTTGGAATCACCAAAAAGGTGTTTAAGATAGAAAGGTCCAGGATAGGATGTCATGAGCTGTCTTTTCTGGGTACCAGGAAAAGTCTTGAGTAGAAACCTTGTCCCTTTTCCTCTTCTGGTACAGTTTGAATAGCATTTATGCTTAAGAGAGACAGTACTTGCTTTTAAGCCTCTGCCCACTGATTTGGGGGTAGATCTGGCCAACCGTTTGGGGTTGGTAACGTGTGGAAGTGAAATATGTATCCTTGGGAAACTATATTTAAAACCCATTTGTCCTGGGTAATGAGTTCCCAGTTTTTTGCCTGCAGAGCAATCTTTCCCCCTAAAGGAGCAGTCAGTTGAGAAGTGCTTGGAAGTTTTAAAGTCAAATCATTGGGGAAGTTTACCAGAGGGGGGAGTCTTACTACTCCCTGATTTGGAAGTGGGAGCCCCCCACTGCTTAGTCCTGTGCATACCCTGGGACTGAAGCCTGGGTGTTCTGCTGGTTCTGGGTTTGGACTGAGAAGGCCTGGAAGAGGCAGGAAAAGACCAATTCTTAGAGGACCAGTGCCTACTAAATCTTGGAGGCTGTACTTGTAGGAAATCTTTAACAGTTTGCATAGATTTAGCTTTTTCCTCCATCTTTTTAAGAACAACTTCTGCTTTGTTGTCAAACAGGCAGTCCTGATTTAAGGGAGCAACCAACACTTTAGCTTTAACATGATCTGGCAAAGATTGCTCCTTAAACGAAGCATGCCTTCTAAGTACAGACTCAGTGACAGCAGCCCTACAAGATGTCTCTAGTGAATCAAAACCACATTGCAAAGTATGCTTTCCAACCTGTTCAGCAGAATGCATTAAATCCTGTAAATCCTTATTTTCAGCACAGTCAGGAATCAACATCATTTTCTGTTTAAGCAATCCAATAATATGCTGCTGATACTTTAACATATGAAACTGGCAGTTTAAGGCCCTAATGGCCAAAGTTGCAGAAGTATATACTTTCTTACCCCATCTATCCAGCGCCCTGGAGTCTCTATCAGAGGGGGGTAGGACTTCTGGCAGTAGTAGCCCTTGGGTCTCTGTGAAATGGTCTCAGAATCCACAGTAGGATTTTTAAAAAGGAACTTGTGAGAGTCAGGGACCTTGAAATATCTATCAGGTTTTCTGGGAGCAGGAGGTAAAGAGTCAGGGGCCAAGCTAGATTCTGAAAAGGCATCATCAACAATGTCTAGTACAGGAGGGATAGCTAAAGGCCTTTGTTGAGGCAGGAGTATGAAATCCCTAAGCCTCTTTTTAGAATCAGAATAATCCTGGCTTTCCCAGCGGAAGTGCTCCCTAAGAGTATGCAGGGTTTCACCAAAAGAGAAATCCTCTGGGGGGAAGCAGAGGGAATACAGTCCTCTGCATCAGAATTTTCATAGGTAGATAAGGGTAAATCCTGGTCATCAGAGGAAATAGAAATTTCAGAATCTTGGTTAGAAGTATCATAAGCAAATTCAGTCCCAGGTCTCTTAGAGGGGGAAGGTTGGCTTGCCCTGATTAAAGTAATAAGGTCTTCAGTCATTCTTATCATTTGTTTTTTAGGCATAGAGGCCTGACCATGTGGTCTGGGCATCAGTTTTCTAGGCATAGTTCGAGTTTTAGGCCTTGAAGAAGAAGATGGCATTGGTTTAATATGCAAGTCAGTAGGCCTGAATACACCCTCAGAAGCCGGTGCCTGCACAGCAGCTCTGAACTCATCCAAGTTCCAGACATCTGGAGGGTTCCACAGTTGAAGCATCTCGCGGCAAACCGGACTCCGAATGGGTCTCAGTAGAGGCCTGCAAATCTGAAGTAGTGGGTATCAGGGGCTGCAAAACACCTCACTGAGTACTGGCAAATGGCTTAGGAGAAGCACCGTCGGCAGCATTGGACCTAGGCGGCCTGTCTCTGTCTTTATCCTTGTGTTTTTTCAGAATGTCAGTAGTCGAATGGCTTACCGAAGACATATCTGGATAATTGAATCGAGTACCAAAATATTTAGAAGCGTAAATATACCGGCCATGAATAGTTCATCGCTTAAATAATGCACAAAACCAACAGTGAGGTACGTCGTGGTTAGGGCCTAGGCAAGGAATACAGTACGAATGAAAATCTTTGTGAGGTATTTGCTTTTCACAAGAAATACAATTATTGACTTTTACTGACATTGGATTAGAGCAATAAAAAGTCTCCCCAACGGGGTACTTAGCTTTAGTTGAAGACTTTGGTTCTGAAACTCGAAAACGAAAATTTCAGGAGTCGGCTGACCGGCACTTGCGAACTGCTTCTGCTTCGGACACTGCACGGCAAGAAAGACTGATGTAATGGCATCGGCTGCATGCTTTATACCCCTGACTACCTGACGTCATGGAAGATGAGACAGCAACCGACTCAGGACCCAAGACTTTCATAATCAGGCCAACTGAGAGCTACTGCAAGCAGATAACCCAAATGTGATGACTGCAACAGTGAAATACGAAGAACATCTTATGGGTCTATAACCTCCCGGGTCCACTGATGCCCCACCTCTGCGCAAGGAGATGACAGCTGCTGTCCACCATTCATCCAGTACAAAACCCGTCTGGAAGCAGACATTAAACAGAAAAGTTTAAAAGAAAGTACTGTCCAAAAGTAACACTGTATGCAGGAAAAATGCTTAAAGAGAGGGTGCTAGTTTAACCAGTATCATAGAAGCAAAGCAAGTGCACTTGGCATCTTGGTGTACAGATTCCTTCTGTGTTTTTTTGAAGGTTGTGAGGGTTTTATTGTCTTTTTTTTACCTCAGGTGTAAGGTTGTTCCACAGGGCTGGGCCTAATTGAGAGAATGCTTTCTCACCAATGTATAGCTTATAGGGTAGTCTACCTAATATGAGACGGTCCCTCTTAGTGGGTAGCTTTGTTCTATGTGAGGTAGATTTTTTTTAGTGGTGGGCAGTAGTCTATATGTAGTCTTTTGAATAGTAGAGTGCCTAGGAGAAATATGGCTCTATTAGTTATAGGGAGCCAGTGAATTTTATGTAGTACGTCACTGTGATGAAAGGCCCTATCTGCTAGCAGTGTAAATTTACATATCTTATTTCTGCGTTTTGGAGCTTTTGAGTGTTTTGTGTGGAATGCACTGTGATAAGGGATAGTGCATATTCCATCTTGGGTAGCAAGACATTTTTGGCTATGGCTTTACATGCTGAGGGGAAGAGGGTGAAAGATTCGGTAACACAGAGTGCTCCTCCAGGCATTTCTGCAGTTACCTCCTACTGCACCTCTAGGCATCAAATATTGCTTGTTCATATTTGTATCAATAATGCCAAAACCATGCTGTATACACGAGATCAGACATTTTTATCTTGAAGCATACATGATGGCAAACACAACTGTATTGATATTCAACCTCTGTCAATGAGTTGTTGTTAGAATAATAAGGTGATAAGTTCATTTTTAAAGGCTCAAGCCACACCCACTGGGAGATAAAGGTACAAACTCAAAAGAGCTGTACTGGTGGGAATGAGTTAATTGAGATAAAACTTTACTGGAGTGTTCTCTTTATGACTGATAAAGTTGGAGAGAGGATTTATAAGTTCTAGATATTTTTGTTATTTAACATTTAGAACAAAATTTCCATTTAAGTCTGTAAGATGTGAGTGGTACTGGAGAGAGACTCCTTGATATGGCAAACAGCATGATGTTAGTTTTAGTGGTGTTGATAAGAAATCTGTTTGCTTGTAGCCAATTTCATAGTAAAGAAAATTTGTGTCGTACTTGCTAGTTTCAAGCATAAGTATGCTATCCACATACATTACTATGTTGGAATTGGGGTAGGTCCAGCGTAATATCATTGATAAAGAAGGAGAAGAGAAGAGGGCCTGTGCTAAGCACTGAGGAACACCACAGTTTAATGTGCCAATATCAGAAAAAGTACTGTAAATTTGAAATTGTCCAGTGTGAGAATATAATTTACAATTAGTTCTTCACAGCACTATGTATTGTTTCAAAGGCATGTACAACAGTTAAAAAAGCATTTGTGTTTGTCTTTTGCCTGGGTGGTTATATTTACCTAATATCTGGCTCTGGTTGATTTGACCAGGGTCCAGAGTTACCTGTTTAGTTTAGAAGACAAGAGCTTTTTTTTTTTCCCCGTCTTGAGAGGTACATTTGTTTTTATGTGCAGTGAGTGCTTTTTTCTTTTAGGACAGAGCTTGTTTATATTTGGGTCCACCATGGGAGCTTATTTTTGAATTTGTTGTCATATTAAATCAGAAGGGGACAGATGCATCTATGCAGCTATTCACACGTGCAAAGAATTTGGCAATAAAGGATTCCTCAAAAGCAGTGGGGTCATTGAGTTGGAAGGGGTTGCTGAATTTTCTCAGGTCATCACTTAGTTTCAATAGATTAGCTTCATCATAATCACTGAATACCAAGGTATTGCAGGATGCTTCCCATTTCAGACTTAAGGTGAATGTGACTGATTTGTGATCTGATTTGACAAAGGTGGGAGTTACAACTGATAAAGAATACAGCTGTACCATACTGGTGAGGACAAAGTCCAGGATTTGATTGCCCCTTGGTTGGGGGGGACTAACTGGTCAAGAAGGTTTTTACTGATGAAGTTCAGAAATTTCTGGGCATACATGTTAGAGGATGTACATGTCACCCATTTAATGGAGGAGCAGTTAAAGTCCCTTAGGAGAATGGTGTTTAGCTTAATTCATAAGGACTCCATGCTAGTTAGGTAGGTGTTATGGTCCCTAACATAATTATGTGATTTATTCCACCTGTACATGGGCATACAGTTAAGTTCAAATATACAAAGGATGCAGTGAAAATGGGCAGCATTTAAACATTTCTGAATTTATCTACCATCTTGTTTTGCTTTATTATCATATATGGCACTTTATGCAGCCATCAGTATATAACACAGGTGACTACATTATTTGCGCTAGCCATGACATATAGCTTGGTTTTCTAAATCACACACACCCTACGCATGGCTGCTCATCATGCAAATTCTCTTAACGAGATGCAGCAAAGTTTTCTGAATCCAGACCACTATGTACAAACCATATTTTCTATTTTGTTGTTGTTGCATAAGTAGTATTTGTATTATATCATGCATAAAATTTAGCACAATGCATCGTCTTCTAGGCTGCTTATGCATTGTTGGTAACCAGTAATGCACACCCAACTGTACTAGGCATCCTTAAAGTAATGCCAACTAAAGGACACTTAGTAGCTTTTATTTGACTGGTTCCTCTATTAGCAGTCAAGCAATTACTGGTCAATGTTACAACTCAAGACTCACAACTAGATGAATTACAAAATAATAACTGGTGCTCGTCAAAATCAAATAATTTCTGGTGCTGTTTCTGTAACACTGCCTGCAATAATTCAACATTTTATAACTTCCCCTTTCCCTCTTGTGACCATAGACATGGTATATAAAATGTTTTAAGGGAGTGTAGAGTCTTGGTCCCCTCTGCATAAAGCATTGATGTTTTTTTCTTCCAGATGAACCCTTTATGGTGCTTCCTACCCCTCTTCCTTAGTTCCACTGCACTTATCCAAAGATCTCTTGGTACAGATAGTATTCACTCATGTGGGTCCTGTCCTCTCCTATGGATTTTGTATAACTAGTTTCTTTAGGGCCTCAGTGTAGTTCAGGTTACCCACGTTTCTAGACATCTCAGTTGCCCTTCTCTGTACTCTCTCCACCAATCTGACAGTCATTATGGTGCACTGCTTCAAAAGCAGGAGTGGTTGGCCCACATCAATATTCTGTTAAGTGGAGGAATGGCAATCACTGCCTAAACCACAACTCCAGAAATGGACCTGCATATTTTGTCCAGGACACCAATCCTCACCACTAAGTAGTGTGCCATCACAGGTGTAATTATGACCGACAGATCTTTCCTTATACTGTACCAAGCTAGACTAGATACATTGTTCCAGAGGTTCATCTTACTAAAGTTCACTACCTTGCACTTCTTGGCATTGACCTCTAAAACTTAACTTCTTGATCCCATACAAACAATTATACAAGCACTCATAAAGTCTGTTCCCAACTTGTCCTAATCTTTGGTAACAGTTCTAGTACTGGTGTTACCTGCAAATGGGCTAGCTGAAAATGACTGTAGAAATAAACCAAGTGAGCAGCACTGCAGCAGGACTGAGTCTCCCAGTAAGCCAAAAGATATGGGCTTTTTGGATGAGATTACGCCTTTAATGTCACATTACGAATGACCTATGACAACTCAGGAGCTTTACTTTTCCTCTGACAGCCCATTCAGCATCAGTATGGGTCAACATTAGGTCTCTGTGTCTTGCTCCGCCTCAGCTTGCTCATTTACATTCTGGAAATTATTCAATCCATTTATTCTCTCTTCCATGATCCATTCCCATATCTCCATATCTCCTACATTCTTTCTGTGAAGATGTGATATACTTATTTAACATCTCACCGTTTCCAGAATGTCTCCACCTTTTTCTGTATTCTGCCTCCAGTAGCAATAATACCAGGTTTACGCCTCCTTATTAATTTCCAAACCATGTCTCTCCATTTTTTTAATCTGATCTGTCTCTTTTCTCTCCTGATGTTGGTCTTCATATCATAATCATTCTAGCCAATTTCTTCTTTGTTTCTTCATGGAAATCCTTCTCAGACTGTTCTCTTTTCCTCATCTGTCCATATGCATCCATTTTTACTCCACAGCCTCATCTCCTCCAAATGTTCAGAATGAATTTTTCTTCTTTTCTAATTGTCTATCCCCAAAAGTGCTAATTCGGATTATGTGGAATAGTTGTACTACACAGATATGGTACACACCTTTAACTCCTCCAAAACATTTTCATTCTTCTAATTCTAACAAGCGCACTAATTTTTTGAAACCATTACACTGAACTGAAAACATTCAAACCATAGCATTTTCTGCACCTATGCATTCCACAGTGAGCAACACAATGGTGGAGCTGTTTTCCCCACTGGTTCTCATTCATCTTCCTCTTCCACAGTCTCAATTCTCACAATTACAGAATTTGTGGTGCAGTGTCCCCTCATTGTCAGCAGCATATTCCACCTTGGGGTTTACTGCTTAATTCTGTCCATCAGCTGTGCATTATTTTCCTGACATGTATTAGAGTCTGTAAGCTTTCACCTACAGTTCCAAAACGTCTTTCTCCCTCTCTCTCTCTTTTGCTCTCATGCAACCTCTTCAACAAGAGTTCGACTCTGTGCATTATCACAATCATCTTTTCATCTGCTTTCTTAGTCTCATACAATGGGTCTCATTCCAGCAAAGCTGTTCCAGTGATAAATCAGACTTTGTTAAATGCTGATACACTATGGATACTGAAGTAAAAATGAATTATGTTAAGGGTTTATAATATAATATGAAAAGTAGCAGATCTTCAAATGGCATCTCAGTAAGCCAAACGGCACACATTAGACTGCTCACTGAGGATAATGAGTGTCCCCTTTTGATATGTACCTGTCCAAACCCTTGTTACAACTTGAACTACCACATTTCCTAAAGGAGGTCAATGTCCCTATACTGGACTGTGGTTTTCATGCTTTGCATGGTAATGCATATAAGCAGGTGAATTTGTAAAATAAAATAATGAAATTTTATTGTGACAAAGTATCACTGATAATGACCATTGGGGCTGCTTTTATTATTTATTTTAATTTCGCAAGCTGGTGGGTCCCAGTGACCTGGTCCAGTTCAGTGATTTTTTTGTTAATATCAATGCCGATGAATGGCATAGATTTATCTAGGATATTTTGAAAATGATTCTAATTTCATCCCACTGACAGTCTGAGGCCGTGTGTAAGCAACAGAATGAATCAATTAGTAAAAAAAAAGAACCAAACAGCAGTGTGTACCAAACGGCAAAAATAAACTTGTACCAAATAACAAGCCAACGAGGTGGATAATTCCCAATAAGGTCCAGACAAGATGCAGTAGTATAAATAACACTTTAATTCAAAAACAAAAAATGGTCAAATGCTTTCGGTCCCCAAAGGAAGGTCTTCAAAACCATTTTACAAAATAACTGTCATCGTGTCTAAGTTCTTTTAACAATTCCATTTCTTCCTTCCTAAGATTATAAATGTTCTTTTTAGATGTTTCATAACACTGATAAATATCTTGCATACAACACTTCTCGTAGTTCCCTATCAGAGGGTGCATAGGTGGGTTAAATGTACTTTTCTTTTTCATAATAGTATTTTGTGTTAAGTTCAGTGGGTTATTGCTGTCTTTAAAAAACATTTTGAGGTTTAATTTTCTTGTAAAAAGTTTGAATTCAGTTAAAGTATCAGCTAAATCTGCTTTTTTAGCTGGTACAAACTTTAAACCTTTTTTAAAAAGTGTAAAGTGTGTCTGTGTTAGGGGAATGTTAGTATAGTTAAAAATATTAAAACCTTTAAAACTCATCATTTTTCTCTCAAAGGCAGTAATAATACTGTCCACCTGTACATTGTTAACTGTTAGCTAATTTTCTGATTCTTGAGATGATGAAAAGTTTTGCTAAGAACAATCATGAAGATGAAGAGGTATTCGATGGGGAACTCACAGAACTGAGAAAGTTAGAAAGAATTTCTAACAGCAATAAGAATAAACAGAATTTTTTTAGTTCACCCTCACCTGGGGGCAAACACAAGAACCAGGGGGAACAAAGGTTATTGGGGCAAGAACCAGAAAATGAACAGTTAACAATGTACTGATGGACGGTATTATTACACAAAGTGCGAATAATGAAGCCTGACAAAGGGGGTGGGATGGTGATGGTGATGGTAAATAGTTAAGAATATGACTACGACATGCCATCAACCCTATATGACACCGAAAAATATGACATAGTTAAACCAAATTAACATAGCACAAAGGAAGGTACAATTATTTCTAGAAGATTCTTTGTACCAGGGATCTATTAATGAAGTAACACATACATTTTTGGTTACCAAAAATCCTATCATTTGGAATTCTCAAAATCCATAAGAATATTAACAAGCTTCCTTATAGACTAATAGTCTCAGCTAAGAATAGCATGACATATCATTTGGCTATATTTGTGGATACGTTGATACAAAACACAATAAAACCTATTGAGTATATTTTAAAAGACTCCTGGGATTTTTTGAGAAAAATAAAACAGGAGTATTACTCAGATGAAACAAGTTTTTCAACAATAGGCATGGTGGACCTTTTTACTTCTATTCCACATGATGCAGGATTGAAACTGTTCTGAGATGCAGTTTTGGAAACGACTAGCTTAAATGGAGCACTACTTAATTTTGTAATTGATGTTATGGAACTTGTTTTAAAGAACAACTATATGTGTTTTGGTAAATACTTCAGACAGGTTAAGGCTATGGCCATGGGGGGCGAAGTGTGCCCCAACCTATGCTAAAGTACAGTTTTGTACCTACCATAAATGTAGATGTTCGAAGATCCACATTGCTGCAGTCCTTACACTTGGGTAGTCCGCTGTCCTCGGTCGGCCCGAATATCAAAGTATAAGGCTGACGTCGGTCAAGGCGCATTTGACTGACATCAGGACGTCAGGGTACAAATGCGCATGACCGACGTCATATCCTCAGTCTTTTCTTGCCCCAGATGTCAGAAGACCCTAAAAAGAAAGGTCCAAACCAAAAGACAGCAAACAAACAACCAACCATCCTAGCACTAAAAATATGTACAATATATACAATATATACAATATACCCCATATTGACAACCCAACCCACACAACCGCCTCTAACTACAGAGGGGAAGGAGGGAGGGTAAATTGGACTGCAGCAATGTGGATCTTCGAACATCTACATTTATGGTAGGTACAAAACTGTACTATGTTCTTCATCTCACATTGCTGCAGTCCTTACACTTGGGTAGAATTCCAAAGCAGAGGTAAGGGAGGATGGCCAAACTATAAGGAAGCAGGAGCTGCCAAAATGCCCTGCAAAACAGCAGTGGCAAAACCAGCCCTAGATTTAGAATAAAGTGGTAGGTGATAATGCCTAGAGAAAGTATGCACTGAACTCCAAGTAGCTGCCTCCAAAATATCCTTAGTTGCCACCCCCCTCAAAAAAGCTGTCGAAGTGGCAGTAGCCCTAGTGGAATGAGGTCTAATCCCAGCTGGAATCTCCTTGCCATGATGGGAATAACAGAAAGCAATGCAAAACCCAATCCACTTAGAGATAGTTTGTTTTGACACAGGCTTGCCCTGAGAACTCAAAGCAAAAGAAACAAATAACTGCTGAGACTGCCTGAACCCTTTAGTTCTGTCCAAATAATATCGCAACTGCCTGTGTACATCTAAAGTGTGCAAAATCTTTTCCCCTTGATTTTGGGGGTTTGCATAAAAAGTAGGCAAATGAATAGTTTGGTTTAAAGCCACACTAGAAACCACTTTAGGCATAAAGGAAGGATTAGTACGTAAAGATACCCTATCCTTATGAAAAATTAAGAAAGGCTCAACCGCCATAAGGACCTGCAACTCAGAAACCCTTCTTGCAGAGGTAATGGCCAACAAAAAAGCAGTCTTCCATGATAAATATTTCAACTCGGTAGTAGCTGCAGGCTCAAAAGGTTGTAGAGTAAGTTTCTCTAACACAAAATTGAGATCCCAAGCAGGAGTAGGAGCTCTACGTGGGGTCTTATATTCTTTGCCCCTCTAAGAAATTGCTTGAACAAAGGATGAGAAAACAATGGTGGGTCACAATCATAGTGAGCCGAAATTGCTGCAGCATGAACCTTAATAGAAGAGAAGGACAAACCTTTGTCCAGTAACTCAGTAAGATATTGAAAAGCCACACTTAAATTAGGCTCAGAAACATCAAAATCCTTTGCTGCACTCCAAAATAAAAATCTCTTCCATTTATCTGCGTACACTTTCCTTGTACTAGGCCTTCTAGCTTCCAAAATAACATTCAAAACTTGTTGTGGAAGTTGAGACCCACTATGGTTCAGAACAGAATATGCCATACTGTTAGATGAAGAGAGTGAAGCTTGACATTGAGCAAATGACTGTCCTCCTGAGACAACAGGTGTGGAATCGAAGGCAAAGGCCATGGAGGCTCCCGTACCAGGCTTCTCAGTAATGGGTACCAATGCTGTCGAGGCCAATCTGGAGCTATCAAAATCATCCTTGGCTTGTCCTGTCTGGCCTTTAGTAGTACCTTTGGGAGGAGAGGCAGAGGTGGAAAGGCATACACATGAAGATTGCTCCAATTGAAAGAAAGAGCATCCACTTTCTAAGCTGTGGGATGAAACCTTTTTGTGCAAAACTTTGGCAGCTGGTGGTTTAGTGGAGAAGCGAACAGATCTATGTCTGGAGTTCCCCATGACACTGTCAATTTCTGAAATACATGAGGATCCAATTTCCACTCGTGGGGATCCATAATTTGTCTGCTCAACACATCTGCTAAGGAGTTCTGTGCTCGGCAGAAACCTTGCCTGAAGATTTAGCTGTAAACTGAGAGCCGTCTCCCACAAAATCATTGCTTGCCTGCATAGAGGATAAGAATGTGTTCCCCCTTGCTTGTTGATGTACCACATGACAGTTGTGTTGTCTGTTAGAATCAACACCTGTCCTGGAAGAAGTAAATCCTTGAAAGCTATTAATGCAAACTGGACTGCTAACATCTCCTTCAGGTTGATATGTAGATGTTGTAGTCTGGCAGGCCACTTGTCTTGTATCCACTTTCCATTCAGATGAGCTCCCCAAGCTTTGTCTGAGGCATCTGTCGTTAGAATCTGACTCGCCTCTGGCCGGGTCACAGAGAGTCCCTTGTTTAGGTGACATTCCTGAGCCCACCACAACAATTCCTTTTGAATGCAAGGTATTATTTGAATGACAGTGTCCAGATCCTGGCAGTGCTGTGTCCATACATTTTTGAGATACCATTGTAACTTCCTCATATGCAGTTTGGCATTGGGAAGCACCAGAATACAAGATGCCATGAACCCCAAGGCTTGAAGGACTGTCCTTGCAGTCAGCCTGGACTGATGAGACAATTGATGAAAGTAAAGGGAAAGATTCTTTTGTTTGTCCGGGGTCAAAAGGCCATCTGGGATGCTGTATTCAGTCTTACACCCAGAAAGCACATGTCCTGAGAGGGTACTAGACTGGACTTTATTTCGTTCACAGAATACCCCAGGCATCTTAGCACTGCTATCACATATTCCAGATGATGAAGAAGCTCGTCCCTTCCTTGAGCCAGAATCAGGCAATCGTCCAAATAAGGATAGATTTGTATTCCTTTTAGCCTGAGGAAAGCTATCACTGGAGCCAGAACTTTCGTGAACACTCTGGGCGCAGTAGATAAGCCAAAGGGCAATGCAGAGAACTGATAATGAGAAGTCCCAGCCAGCGCAGATACTTCCTGCAACTCAGTCTGATAGGAACATGAAGGTACGCCTCCTTGAGATCCAAAGTTACCATCCAATGATCTTTGCCCAGCAGAGGTAAAAGCTGTTGTAACGTCAACATTTTGAACTTGGGAATGTCCAGATAAGTGTTGAGGGTAGATAAATCCAAAATTGGTCTCCACGTGTTCCCTTTCTTTGGTACTAGGAACAGGCGAGAATAAAATCCTAGGCCCACTTCTGGCATAGGGACCGGCTGTATGGCCCCTATTTGAAGTAACAGAGAAATTTGTTTGTGAGCCTCTATTCTTTGCTGAGGAGGAATGTCTGGCATGCCTTTGAAAGGAGGCAAGGTATGGAAATAAAACCTGTAACCGTGGTGTATGATATCCAATACCCATCTGTCTTGGGTAATTAAACTCCAATTTTCCTTGAAGAGTGCCAACCTTCCTCCCAAAGGTGCTGCCAGACGTGAAGTCTCTGGCAGCTGAAAAGGTAAGTCATTGGGTCTGTTTACGAAAGGACTGACCCCTGCCCTCACCCGAAGACTGTGCAGGTGAACTCCCTGTTCTAGGCCTGAAAGAGCCCTGAGCTCTGCCCCTACCACGTCTAGACCTACCCCTAGACTGGGAATCATAAGAAGGATACGTCCATCCCTTGGTAGGCCAATTTCTACTAAACCTCAGAGGCTGAACCTGCAAAAAATCTTTAACAGTCTGCATAGACTTAGCCTTGTCTTCCATTTTCTTTAAGACTGCCTCAACAGGAGAACCAAACAACACATCAGATTGTAAAGGAGCATCTAAAATCCTTGTTTTAACATGGTCAGATAAATTCTGATCCCTCAGCCAGGCATGCCTGCGAAGAACTGACCCAGTGGCAGCCACCCTAGACGAGGCCTGTACAGCATCAAAACCACATTGCAAAGAATGCTTACCCACCTGTTCAGAAACATGTACTAAATCTTGTAACTCTTTACACTCAATACCTTCCGCCAGAGTATCTACCTTAGACTTCAATTGCGAAAGGAGATAGTTTTGGTATTTCAACATGTGAAACTGGCAATTCAAAGCCCTCATAGCTAGGGTGGAGGAAGTATAAACTTTCTTTCCCCATCTATCCAAAGCCCTGGCCTCTTTATCTGGAGGAACCGGATTTTTGACAACAGAAGCTTTAACACCTTTAGGCCCCTGACTAACAGTTTCTGGGTCTGCCCTAGGACTCTTAAAAAGATACTTATGAGCTTCAGGCACCCTGTAATACCTATCCGGTTTAACAGGAGCAGGAGGCAAAGAATCAGGATTAAGAGAAGCCTCTGCAAAAACATCTTCCACCACATCCAGAACAGGAGGTATAGCCAAAGGCCTATGCTGGGGTAAAAACAAAAATTCCCTAAGCCTTTTCCTGGAATCAGAGAAGTCCTGACCTTCCCACTTAAAATGCTCCCTCATGGAATGAAGAGTCTCTGAAAAGAAAAATCCTCAGGAGGAGAAGCAGAAGGAGTAGAATCATCCACATCAGAATCAGAATAAGGAGAATACTCCTGCAAGTCTTCAGCCAAGACTCTGAAACATCCGAAGCCTGCTCAAAACTCCCTAGCTCAGGTTCCACCCTAGGTCTCTTATCAGGAGGGGGCAAAGAACCTCTAATCAAAGTAATCAAATCTTCTGCCATTTTAAGCATATGCTTCTTGGGCACAGTTCCTGAAGAACTAGGGGTGACACCAACTGAAGCTAAACCTGGCCTGCCTCTGGGGGAAGCCTTGGAAACAGAAGGAGAGGGCCTAACCACCCTGGGAAGGGAGGGGAGTACAGTAACCTGAGAAGCCCCTTCAGAGTGGCCTGCCTCCTGAGAGGCCACATCTTGCAATAACAAAGTCTCTCCCTGGGACTCCAAAGAAACCTCCGGCGGAACCACCGGCTCCACCGACACCTCTAAAGAACCGGCGTCCAGTACGGACGGTTCTTCTAGCCTAGGCTTCACTGCTTTGTCCTTGCGCTTCTTCGAAGAAGCGGGCGTCGGAGCATCCGACGGCATTTTATAATTGCACCGCTTCCCGAAGACTAACCTGGCACAATCTAACCTTCTCTTTATAGTGCGCTTATTGAATCTAGCACAAGAGCGACACCCAACGTCGTGCTCAGGCCCTAAACAAGGTATACACAAAGTATGATAATCTCTATGCGGTATCTGTTTCCCACAAGAAATACAGTTATTCACTTTTTCTGACATACGGTAAACCACTGAGGCAAGAAAAAACTAAAATATTCCCCAACGGGGTACTTAGCCAACTTTGACTCGGTCTGAAACTCCGAAATCGAAAAATTTCAGAACGCCAACCGGCACTTGCAACGCTGCTTCTGCATCGGACCATGCGGCAAAAAAGACTGAGGATATGACGTCGGTCATGCGCATTTGTACCCTGACGTCCTGATGTCAGTCAAATGCGCCTTGACCGACGTCAGCCTTATACTTTGATATTCGGGCCGACCGAGGACAGCGGACTACCCAAGTGTAAGGACTGCAGCAATGTGAGATGAAGAACATCCTAGTAATGTATGCATGGGAGAAACAGCATGTATTCACTTTGGGTTTTGATCAGTACTGGTTTGTTTATTTGAGATTTTTGGATGACATTTTTATTCTGTGGAAAACAACTGGTGAAATAAGGGATGTAGTTGTAAAAACAATTAACAGCAACAAAGTACAGTTTTGTACCTACCATAAATGTAGATGTTCGAGGATCCACATTGCTGCAGTCCTAACCATTGGGTAGTCCGCTGTCCCAGTCGGCCCGAATACCAAAGTATATGGCTGACGTCGGTCAAGGCGCATTAGTCTGACGTCAGGACGTCAGGGTACTAATGCATGACCCGGCCATATCCTCAGTCTTTTCTTGCCCCAGATGTCAGAAGACCCTAAAAGACAAGGCCAAAACCAAAGACAGCAAACAAACAACCAACCATCCTGCACCAAAAATATGTACAATATATACAAAATTACAATATAACCTCACCCACACAACCACCCCTAAACACAGAGGGGAAGGAGGGAGGGTAAATTGGACTGCAGCAATGTGGATCCTCGAACATCTACATTTATGGTAGGTACAAAACTGTACTATGTTCTTCATTCCACATTGCTGCAGTCCTAACCATTGGGTAGAATCCCAAAGCAGAGGTAAGGGAGGATGGCAAATCATAAAGAAGCAGGAGCTGTCAACATGCCTTGCAAAATAGCTGTGGCAAAACCAGCCCTAGATTTAGAATAGAGAGGAAGGTGGTAATGCTTAGAGAAAGTATGCACTGAACTCCAAGTAGCTGCCTCCAAAATATCCTTAGTTGCCACCCGCCTTAGAAATGCTGTTGAAGTGGCAGTAGCCCTAGTGGAATGAGGCCTAATCCCAGCTGGAATCTCCTTGCCATGATGGGAATAACAAAATGCAATGCAAAACCCAATCCACTTAGAAATAGTTTGTTTTGACACAGGCTTGCCCTGAGAACTCAAAGCAAAAGAAACAAACAACTGCTGAGACTGCCAAAAATCCTTAGTTCTGCTTAAATAATAACGCAATTGCCTGTACACATCTAAAGTGTGCAAAATCTTTTCCCCTTATTTTGGGGATCTGCATAAAAGTAGGCAAATGAATAGTTTGGTTTAAAGCCACACTAGAAACCACTTTAGGCATAAAGGAAGGATTAGTGCGTAATGATACCCTATCCTTATGGAAAATCAAAAAGGCTCTACCGCCATAAGGGCCTGCAACTCAGAAACCCTTCTTGCAGAAGTAATGGCCAACAAAAAGCAGTCTTCCATGATAAATATTTCAATTCAGCAGTAGCTGCAGGCTCAAAGGTTGTAGAGTAAGTTTCTCCAACACAAAATTGAGATCCCAAGCAGGAGTAGGAGCTCTCGTGGGGTCTTATATTCTTTGCCCCTCTAAGAAATTGCTTGAACAAAGGATGAGAAAACAATGGTGGGTCACAATCATAGTGAGCTGAAATTGCTGCAGCATGAATCTTAATGGAAGAGAAGGACAAACCTTTGTCCAATAACTCAGTAAGATATTGAAGGCCCACACTCAAATTGGGCTCAGAAATCTCAAAATTCTTTGCTGCACTCCAAAATAAAATCTCTTCCATTTTTCTGCATTACACTTTCCTTGTACTAGGTCTTCTGGCTTCCATAATCACATTTAAAACTTGTTGAGGAAGTTGAGACCTGCTGTGTTTCAAAACAGAATATGCCAGGCTGTTAGATGAAGAGAGTGAAGCTTGACATTGAGCAGGTGACTGTCCCTCTGAGACAACAGGTGTGGAATCAAGGCAAAGGCCATGGAGGCTTCCTTACCAGACTTCTCAGTAATGGGTACCAGTGTTGCGAGGCCAATCTGGAGCTATTAAAATCATCCTTGGCTTGTCCTGTCTGACCTTTAGTAGCACCTTTGGGAGAAGAGGCAGAGGTGGAAAGGCATACACATGAAGATTTTTCCAACTGAAAGAAAGAGCATCCACTTTCCAAGCTGTGTGATGAAACCTCTTTGTGCAAAACTTTGGCAGCTGGTGGTTTAGTGGAGAAGCGAACAGATCTATGTCTGGAGTTCCCCATGACACTGTCAATTTCTGAAATACATGAAGATCCAGTTTCCACTTGTGGGGATCCATGATTTGTCTGATCAACACATCTGCTAAGGAGTTCTGTGCTCCCGGCAGAAACCTTGCCTGAAGATTTAGTTGTAAACTGAGCGCAGTCTCCCATAAAATCATTGCTTGCCTGCATAGAGGGTAAGAATGTGTTCCCCCTTGTTTGTTGATGTACCACATGACAGTTGTGTTGTCTGTTAGAATCAACACCTGCCCTGGAAGAAGTAACTCCTTGAAAGCCATTAATGCAAACTGGACTGCTAACATCTCCTTCATGTTGATATGTAGATGTTGTAGTCTGGCAGGCCACTTGTCTTGTATCCACTTTCCATTCAGATGAGCTCCCCAAGCAATGTCTGAGGCATCTGTCGTTAGAATCTGACTCGCCTCTGGCCGGGTCACAGAGAGTCCCTTGTTTAGGTGACATTCCTGAGCCCACCACAAAATTCCTGTTGAATGCAAGGTATTATTTGAATGACAGTGTCCAAATCCTGGCAGTGCTGTGTCCATACATTTTGAGATACCATTGCAGCTTCCTCATATGCAGTTTGGCATTGGGAAGCACCAGAATACAAGATGCCATGAACCCTAAGGCTTGAAGGACTGTCCTTGCAGTCAGCCTGGACTGAAGAGATAGTTGATGGAAGTAAATGGAAAGATTCTTTTGTTTGTCCGGGGTCAAAAGGCCATCTGGGATGCTGTATTCAGTCTCACACCCAGAAAGCACATGTCCTGAGAGGGTACTAGACTGGACTTTATTTCGTTCACAGAATACCCCAGGCATCTTAGCACTGCTATCACATATTCCAAATGATGAAGAAGGTCTTCCTTGTCTTGAGCCAGAATCAGGCAGTCGTCCAAGTAAGGATAGATTTGTATTCCTTTTAGCCTGAAGTAAGCTATCACTGGAGCCAGAACTTTGTGAATACTCTGGGTGCAGTAGATAAGCCAAAGGGCAATGCAGAGAACTGATAATGGGAATTCCCAGCTCGAAAGCAGATACTTTCTGCAACTCAGTCTGATAGGAACATGAAGGTAAGCCTCCTTGAGATCCAAAGTTACCATCCAGTGATCTTTGCCCAGCAGAGGTAAAAGCTGTTGTAACGTCAACATTTTGAACTTGGGAATGTCCAGATAAGTGTTGAGGATAGATAAATCCAAAATTGGTCTCCATGTGTTCCCTTCTTTGGTACTAGGAACAGGCGAGAATAAAATCCTAGGCCCACTTCTGGCACAGGGACTGGCTGAATGGCCCCTATTTGGAGTAACAGAGAAATTTGTTTGTGAGCCTCTATTCTTTGCTGAGGAGGAATGTCTGGCATGCCTTTGAAAGGAGGCAAGGTATGGAAATAAAACCTGTAACCGTGGTGAATGATATCCAATACCCATCTGTCTTGGGTAATTAAATCCCAATTTTCTTTGAAAAGTGCCAACCTTCCTCCCAAAGGTGCTGCCAGCCGAGAAGTCTCTGGCAGCTCAATACGCAGCTCTTTGGGTCTCTTTACGAAACGACTCACCCCTGCCCTCACCAGATGTCTGTGCAGGTGAACTCCTGTTCTATGCCTGAAAGAGCCCTGAGCTCTGCCCTACCACGCCTAGACCTACCCCTAGACTGGGAATCATAAGCAGGATATGTCCATCCCTTAGTAGGCCAATTTCTACTAAACTTGGAGGCTGAACCTGCAAAAATCTTTAACAGTCTGCATAGACTTAGCCTTGTCTTCCATTTTCTTTAAGACTGCCTCAACAGGAGAACCAAACAACACATCAGATTGTAAAGGAGCATCTAAAATCCTTGTCTTAACATGGTCAGCTAAATTCTGATCCCTCAACCAGGCATGCCTCGAAGAACTGAACCCAGTGGCAGCCACTCTCGAGGCGCCCTGTACAGCATCAAAACCACATTGCGAGGAATGCTTACCCACCTGGTCAGAACCATGTACTAAATCCTGCAACTCTTTACACTCAATACCTTCCGCCAGAGTATCTACCTTAGACTTCAATTGTGAAAGGAGATAATTTTGATATTTTAACATGTGAAACTGGCAATTCAAAGCCCTCATAGCTAAAGTGGAAGAAGTATACACTTTCTTTCCCCATCTATCCAAAGCCCTTGCCTCTTTATCTGGAGGAACAGGATTTTGACAACAGAAGCCTTAACACCTTTAGGCCCCTGACTAACAGTTTCTGGGTCTGCCCTAGGACTCTTAAAAGATATTTATGAGCTTCAGGCACCCTGTAATACCTATCCGGTTTAACTGGGGCAGGAGGCAAAGAATCAGGATTCAGAGAAGCCTCTGCAAAAACATCTTCCACCACATCCAGAACAGGAGGTATAGCCAAAGGCCTATGCTGGGGTAAAAACAAAAATTCCTAAGCCTTTTCCTGGAATCAGAGAAGTCTTGACCTTCCCATTTAAAATGCTCCCTCATGGAATGAAGAGTCTCTGAAAATGAAAAATCCTCAGGAGGAGAAGCTGAAGGAGTAGAATCATCCACATCAGAATCAGAATAAGGAGGATACTCCTGCAAGTCTTCAACCGAAGACTCTGAAACATCCGAAGCCTGCTCAAAACTCTCAAACTCAGGTTCCACCCTAGGTCTCTTATCAGGAGGGGCATAGAACCTCTAATCATAGTAATCAAATCTTCTGCCATTTTAAGCATATGTTTCTTGGGCACAGTTCCTGAAGAACCAGGAGAAACCCCAACTGAAGCTAAACCTGGCCTGCCTCTCAAAGAAGCCTTGGAAACAGAAGGAGAGGGCCTAACCACCTTGGGAAGGGAGGGAGAACAGCCACCTGAGAAGCCCCTTCAGCCTGGCCTGCCTCCTGAGAGGACACATCCTGTAATAACAAAGTCTCTCCCTGGGACTCCAAAGAAACCTCCTGGTAGAACCTCCGGCTCCACTGACACCTCTAAAGAACCGGCGTCCAGAACTGTCGGTTCTTCTAGCCTAGGCTTCACTGCTTTGTCCTTGCGCTTCTTGAAAGCGGGCGTCGAGCATCCGGCGGCATTTTACAATTGCAACGCTTCCCAAAGACTAACCTGCCACAGTCTAACCTTCTCTTTATAGTGCGCTTATTGAATCTAGCACAAGAGCGACACCAACAACGTCGTGCTCAGGCCCTAAACAAGGTATACACAAAGTATGGTAATCCCTATGAGGTATCTGTTTCCCACAAGAAATACAGTTATTCACTTTTTCTGACATCCGGTAAACCACTGAGGCAAGAAAAACCAAAATATTCCCCAACGGGTACTTAGCCAACTTTGATTCGGTCTGAAACTCCGAAATCGAAAAATTTCAGAACGCCAACCTGCACTTGCAACGCTGCTTCTGCATCGGACCATGCGGCAAAAGACTGAGGATATGACGTCGGTCATGCGCATTAGTACCCTGACGTCCTGACGTCAGACTAATGCGCCTTGACCGACGTCAGCCATATACTTTGGTATTCGGGCCGACTGGGACAGCGGACTACCCAATGGTTAGGACTGCAGCAATGTGGAATGAAGAACATCAACTCTTTTCTGAAGTTTACCTGTGACCATACGGATGATTGTGCAAACTATCTAGCTGTAACTATATTTAAAAAACAGGTAGAAAAAAGTTTGGTTCCAAATGCTACAGCAAACCAACATTTTCTAATAGTTACCTAAACTACAGAAGTCAGCACCCTTTCTATACTAAAAAGAACATAGTGAAAGGGCTAAGAAGCAGCAAGAATGCATTCAGATATTTCCTTATTCAAAATAGAGTTAGGAAATTTGATTACTATGTTCAAAGGAAGGGGATATCCAGAGAGTTTATTTGATATTGGAAAAAATATTTTGAGCTAATGGGGTAACAAGTACACCCCTTTGTTGGGTGCTAATGAAGAGAATACAGTGAAAACTACTCCTGTTGATACAGTGAAAACTACTCCTGTTGACATTTCATTTCCACATTCTATGGCTTTACAATACAGTGGGGATTCCACAACCTTGAGAGACATTATAACAAAAAAAAATGGGTAATGTGTAGAAGTAGTGCTGAGACACTTGACAATAGGTCAAAATCCTACTTTTGTGTATAAAACAGGGCAGAATTTGAAAAGCTACTTTGAACATCCCACAAATGTGAATAGTAAAATGATTAATGGAATTAAAAAATGTGGGAGATGTAATTATTGTAGTTATATCTTACAAAACAAAACAGTGTCTGCAGGTAATTCGGAAGAAAGTATTAGGGTGGACACAGGAAATTGTGGCAGTTCTGGTCTTGTACACACTGCAACTTGTTCCAAATGTAATGATTTCTACATTGGGAAAACTGTTAGGAGTTTACGTAAACGTATAAACGAGCACTTGTATGACATTAAAAACAAAGATGAGAACAATGTTTTATATAAGCATACAAAATATTGTTGCTATGATTCAAAATTCTTATTTGGCATTCTGGAAAAAGTTCAAAGGGATGACAAGAGAGGCTTTTGGGAGAATAGGGTAGAGGAATGTGAACTTAAAAGGCAACTAAGGCTGAATCCAACAACTTTGCCTTGTATTAATGAACATATTTGTATATTGCCTGTTTTAAAGAAAAAAGCAATGATTTTATGATCTATTTAATAAAATATTACTGTTTCTTTAAGGGAACATTGAGTGAGTAACTCACATGATGATTTTAAATGCTATTTACATGATGGTTTTATTTTGTAAAATGGTTCTGAAGAAGTTCCTTTGGGGAACAAAAGTGCTTGACCATTTCTTGTTTTTGAATTAATGTGTTATTTATACTACATCTTGTCTGGACCTTATTGGGAATTATCCAATTAGTAAAAAAATATATTGTTATAAAACAAAAATTCACATTTGATGTTTGAAGTTGTCACCATAATCAACAGCTCAAAGCATTTTTCTACACAGTCTCCCTCAATGAAAAGGCTTCAACAGCACCAGTCTGAATCAAAGTCTACTACCACCTATGACAGATCAACAGAAAGTAAAGCAGGACATCTGGACAGCAAGCTACGAGCATGAAAGTCACACACGTAGGCTGAACCAAGAACCTGAAGCTATTCAACCATGACAGTTTCTTTTTAACTTCAAGGAGCATCGCATCTTGAAATGGAGGTTACCATAAGTAAAGGGATGCAGGAAGCAACCTCCCATTTACAGAAGGAGTTATCCAAGTTTTAGCATGAAGTAGCAGGTCCTTCAAACACAGACTATATCAGGGTAAAAAGGTATTTAGTGATATATCAATATACTGAAATCAAACATAAATTATGCAGGATGTTAACCCTTATTTTGTTGCAAATCTGTATCTCTACTCTCTCTATTTGGGGTCTGGGTATTGCATAAAAGTTTACATTCTGAATGCTACACTATCCACTACACAGGATATCTGTTTATTTTCCCATGGTTTTAGAAAAAGGATCATTTTATACATCATTCTAGCAATTATTCAACAGAAGGAATAAAAAAAGAGGTGTACATTTTGGAGGCAGATAATGACCAGTTGGCCTACTTAGCATGGTGTTTTTATCTATGCATTAACTGTAAATATAAATTAAGCAATAGCTTTTACAAACAACTTTCTCATATCTCTCATTTCCATACTTGAACTCTTGTATTATTTTCACCCTACTCCCTTCTTCAGAAAGCTGCTAAAAATCATTCAACATGCTTCTCAAAAAAAAAAAAAAAACATTGTGAAATTTAATTTCCTGAGAGCTGGTTTTATAGACAACTGTTACACTACAATGATAAGGTATGTGAATGGGCATGATATAGAAACACAAAAATAGACTTTGACAGCAGAGAAGGACGTCCTGCCCATATCTAGTCTGCTATTTGCCTACCATTAGGATAGGATAAAGAACAATCTCCGCAAACAGCTTATTTTTATGACTTTGGCAATAATTGTTTTATGCCTATCCCTGCTTCCTCAACCAGTTTCATAGTTATGACCAGTGTTCCTCCTCAAGAAGAATGTTGGAATAACCTATTCCCTTTTAGTAAAGAAAAAAAAATTGTAAAAAAAAATCATGTCTACCTTGAAATAATCATCTTAAATCTTCAATAATGCTTTTCTCATGCATCTTTTCTGGGGGGAAATGTTACCTCTGTGTCACTGCTGAATCATTTAATGTACTTCAACATTTCTTTCAAGTCCATGCTTTGTTTTCCTTCAAGAATAAAGCTAAATTCTAATAAATTCTTCTTGCATTTCAGTACATGGTCTTGGGTAAAGAATGTGCAACATTTTGTTGTCCTCATGTAGCTGCTTCTGTTCCATATAATTCTTCATTAAGATGAGGTCTACAGAACTGCACACAATATATCAGAACATGAGTGTAACAAAATATCAGCACCGATTAATGATAATTTCTTTTATGATGCAGATGTCATTCTCTATACACACCAGTGTCCCAAAAGCTTTCCTTGCTGCTTTCTAAAACTGACTGCATTCTCTTAGCTCACCTAATTTGATATGACTACCCCATCTCCAATGTCCCATCTGTTGATGATGGAATGGTTTTCACACCAAATGCATACTATTTTTTCCAGAGTTCTTTTGCAAATAAATATCTTTTTAGGAAATTTTATATTGCAATGTTTTAGTACCTCTTGCATGTGGCAAGTCTATTTTCCTTACTTTATACCTGGCTGTGTATCAGCCCAGTTTATATTTTTATGTTTTAAGTAAAGGGCACAACTCTTTTCCTCAGTCCGTCAGAGTGCCATTTATAAGTTACTATCTTCCCTCATAGAGCAGATCCTAAGGTCACATCTGACCTCGTTACTATAGGAGCTCTGCCACAAGGCCTATTCCTATAAGTTCACTGAGAATTTTGTCATAGTATAATAGCCTACAGTCACTACATCTGACCTCGTTACCATAGGAGCTCTGTCACAAGGCCCTAACTCCTACACTTTCACTGAGAATTTTGGCATTATATAATACCCTGTGGTCACTACATCTGACCTCATTACTGCAAGAGCTCTGCCACAAGGCCCTACTCCTACAAGTTCACCAAGAATTTTGTCATTGTATAATGTAAGCACATTTACTGGGTCTACTTTAGAACAATGAAAAATTAAAATATCGAGCACTCACATGAGCGAAAAATCAGGAATTCGATATTTAGTTTTTTGGATCACAGTACAGTGAACATCGGAATATATGCCCTTTCCTCACTGTAGTGTGATCTCAGAGTAGAAATATATATTTAGTGGGGAGTGCAGCCTCCCACAATAGCGATTTAGCGTTTCTGATTTTTGCTAATATGAGCGCTCAATATTTTAATTTTTCGTTGTTGTAATATAGACCCCATTTATCATGAAGAACATTACTGTGTATTAACGTAACCAGTTAAATGCATACGTGTTCTGTGACTAAAAGTCTCTGTGAAATAGTCCACGCACTCTAAGGACCTCTGAGTAAGTTGGCCACTGCCCCCTTTTTCTTGACCAGCACACTGTACTGCATGGGTCTACTTTAAAAGACCGAACCGACGATTCCCCGACACGCGGAACACGAAGACCAAACGACCGACAGGTAAGTTTATCGAAAGGGTGATTTGCCGACAGCGGAAAGACCGACAAGGGTAATGTGTGATCGCGACTTGGTAAGTGTGCGACAGTGACGGAGTTAGGAGCGGTCAGGTAAGTGTGCGATATTGTGGGATTTTGGGTTAGGCTGTGGGAAGGGTGAGTGTGTGTTAGTGTCGGAGTTAGGGTTCGGGTAAGGTAAGTGTGTGATAGTGAGGGACTGTAGTTTAGGGACGGGTTAAGTGAGTTAGGTTTAGAGTGCGGGTAGGGTGTGTGTGCGATAGTGACGTGCTTTATGTTTTTGGGTGGGTTAAGTGAGTTAGGGTTAGGGTGCAGGTAGGTGAAGTGTGCGATAGAGTTGGACCTTGGGGTTAGGGGTGGGTTAAGTGAGTTAGGGTTTGGGTGCAGGTAGGTGAAGTGTGCGATAGTGTCGGACCTTGGGGTTAGGGGTGGGTTAAGTGAGTTAGGGTTAGGGTGCAGGTAGGGTGAGTGTGCGATAGTGTCGGACCTTAGGGTTAGGGTTTGGGTTAGGGCTAGTGGCTATGCTATGTAGTGTAATGTGTTGTTTACGTTCGGTGTGTCGGTGTAATGGTGTTCGGTGTTTTGCGTTGTCGGTTTTGTGTGTTGTCGGTTATCTGGTCTAGGTGATTTGTGTGTCGGCGAACTGGCGTGTCGGTCTTTCAAAGTAGACTCGTACTGCATATGCCAGTTATTTATCCTCAGGAAATGACAGAAAAACTGCTTTACTTTGGCATCTCTTTGCTAATTGCTTTGCACTGGCCATAAACTGATTCATCTCCATTTAATGGTGGGATGGTCACTGGAGTAGAATGTATTATTAAATATCTCCTCAGTGTTGTCACCTCTTACACTCACTCACAATCTTCCTTCACAGAGCAGGTATGTGCCATATGTTATTACATTTCTATTTGTTCTAAGATGTGTAGAACAGTGAAAAGAGACTTTATTAGTGTGTTATAAATGCAACAATTTCATTCAGATAGAATAAGCTTTATGCATGCTGAGCATGTTACCCTTTAACACATATGTATATAATGTGAGTTGCTGATATTCTGGTGTAATGAGACTTGGTGGACTTGCAGATGGAGAATGACTGCCATCCAAGGCCCTCAGCTTGGGTCTTTTTTCCTTATCCTTCCTACATTTAGGCAGTTCAACCTCAGGACGACCAACGGACACCATCAGATGATGCGAAGTAGATGAGGGACTAAGATGCCTAGCTAACATCCTGACACTTTGCCTGATAGTCCTACAGTTGAAACAGGTACAGAAATGACAATAAGGAACATCATGATCAGGGCCTAGACAAGTGACACACAGTGAATGGAAGTCATGGTGTGGGATTTGCTTGCCACAGCAGAGACAATTGTTAACCTTACCTGACATGGGTTAAAACAAGAAAAAAAAAAAAGAGTTCCCCAAAGAGTACTTAGATTTCAGATGACTTCTTTCTGGTGCGGAACGACTGATGCACTGAAATACTGCTTTGGGCTCTAGCAGCATGAAAATACTAATATCATGGCTTCAACTGGCTCCCTATATCCCCAAGTCTACTGACATCAGATAGGATGTCCACCAGCCTAAGAAGGAGGGGAGATTTTTACTCTGGTAGTTGGACAGGCCAAGGGCATACATGGCAGGAAATCTTCAAGTCAGGACCACAACAGTGAGACATGAAGGACATCACTTTTTTGATGTACTGGTTAATCTCATGAATGTTTATTAAGTGATGGCTTTATATTGTGCTTATCAGTGTAGTGCCATTTTCTGATAAATTGCTTGATACAACTGCATATATACACTGTACTACTGTGGTTCTCTATCAGTACACCTCCTGCTAAAACTACTTTGAGCTTACATTCATAAACTTTCTTACCATCACTCTACTTTTATACTTCCCCTATATTCTCTTGCGCTGACTTACTGTGGTCTGCTTCCACTGTAGTCTCTTGCTCTGACCTACTGTGGTCCTTCCTACATCTCTTTTTTGTATAATAAGTACTAACTGTGTTGCCTTAATATCATATTACTGTTTAGGAGAGTTTTTATCTTTCTTTTATTTCAGAACCTGCAGTCACTACATCTGATCCTGTTACTGCAGGAGCTCTGCCACAAGTCCCTACTCCTACAAGTTTCCTGACAATGTTGTTATAGTATAATGTAAGCACATTTATCATGTAGAACTTCACTGTGTATTAAATAAATTAATCAGTTAAATACAAGACTGCTCTGTGATTTAAAGTCTTTGTGAAATAGTCCGTGCATTCTAAGGACCACTTACTAAGTTGTCCACTGTCACCTTTTCTTGACCAGTAAACTATACTGCATATGCCAGTTATTTCATCTCAGGAAATGACAGAAAAAAATGTTTTACTTTGACATCTATATGTTAATTGCTTTGTACTGGTTATAAACTGACTGATCTCAGTTTCATTTGAACTGAGGATGGGATGGTCAGTGGAGTAGAATATATTGCTAATTATACAATGCCTCCCCTAAAACGTGCACGCTGATTGGCTAGCCCAACCAGCGTGCCCGTTGTAAATCCCTCAATATACTAACGGAAAAAGGTCCGGTCGCCCGGACTTTTTCCGTTAGTATAAAACACTGTGTCGCTATGTTAAAAGAGTTTAACATAGCGACACAGGTTTAAAAAAAGCAACGGAGATCTCCGTTGCTTTTTTTAAAGCTGTCTCGCTATGTTAAACTCCTTTAACATAGCGACACAGTGTGTAAAAAGCAACAGAGATCGCAAAGCTGTCTCGCTATATTAAATGGGTTTAACATAGCGAGACAGCTTTAAAATAAGCAACGGAGATATCTGTTGCTTATTTTAAAGCTGTCTCGCTATGTTAAACCCATTTAACATAGCGAGACAGTAAAAAAAAGCAACGGAGATCTTGCGTTCTCCGTTGCTTTTGACCACAGTTCTGATGTACTGCGCAGGCGCGCAGTACATCAGAACTGCCGCAGAATACCAGACAGCTGCGGAAGGGCAGTAAAGAGGCATTATACAATGCCATTATTTAAGAAAAGTAATTATTTCTTTTCTTAAATAATGTCATTGTATAATAGCAATAACCCCCTTCTGGGTGTGGGTAATGCTGGATTTACCCACGGTTGGCTTTGTTTGGTCCTTCGGGCTTCGCCCTCGGGACCAAACCACGCCAACTGTGGGTAAATCCAGCATTACCCACACCCAGGCGTGGGTTATTGCTATAATATCTCCTCAGTGTTGTCTCCTCTTACAGTCAGTCATTATCTTCCTTCATAAAGCAGGTATGTGCCATATGTTATTACATTTCTATTTGTTCTAAGACTGGGTAGAGCACTGAAAATACTCTGGTAGTGTATTTGTAACAATTTCATTCAGCTAGGATACGGTTTATGCATGCCGAGCGTGTTTTCCTTTAACACATATGTATGTAATGTGAGTTGCTGATGTTCTGGTATACTTATAACACTGTTTTGATGTAATAGTTAATCCCATGTATGTTTACTAAGGGATGGTTTTATATTGTGCTGATAAGTGTAGTGCCATTTTCTGATAATTTGCTCAATACAGATATATATTTACACTGTAACACTGTGGTTCTCTATCAGTATACTTCCTGCATCTCTTTGTTAACTGTTGTGTACCGGCTATAAACTGACTGATTTCAGTTTAATTTGACCTGGTACTCTTCAGCATATCCTCTATTCTCCTCATACTGTGCCATCTTTCATCCTACCATGACTCAATAATATCTCACATCACTCTAACTCTGTCCCAACCACATATCCATACTTTCTCTTTACACTCACCACACATTGCACCTAGCCTATTCAAAACTGCCCCTCGTTTTTATTCCAAGTAAAGACTGATTAACTGCACTTCAACTAAAACCAAAACAAAATTAACTGCAAGAATCCTCTCCAAAAACAAGTATACATAATTCTCTAGTATACTAAAATCCTTCTAGGAGGAGATATACACCCTAATCCTCGCCTCACCTATCACAATGAACACAAAGATAATTCTCTCCACACACTTTTTTAACCCCGCAAAAGCCAATCCCCAACCCTGGCAATCTATTTTTTTCTGCAATAAATGTTAGAAGCATAAGAAATAAAACTGCAGAACTACACGCCTGGATGACCCAAATATAAGCCTGATGTTCTCCCTGTAACTGAAGCTTGGCTTAAATACAGCATTAACGACGCCAAAGTTGTACATCTTGGCTATAATATCATCTGTAATGACCACATAAAGAGAAAGATGGTGGCGGTGTTTTAATATTTCACAACACCTACCACATTTCCCCTTACGGCAAACCAATACCAAATTCAGTTCAACAGAGCTTCTTATTGCTTTCCTCAAAATAAGCAATTATAAACAAATATATATTACTCTCTTTTACATCCCTCCTGGCAACAATGCAGCTATACTGGAAGATATCCTACACTGGATATCCGTAACATTTCCATAAGAAAAAATGTTACTAGGTGATGTAAATATCAACTGGTTGGACATAAACTCTAATTCCTCTACATCTAGCATGAACTTATATGGTTTCACAAAACTAATTAATAGCCCCACACATTACAGCAAGACATCAAATCCCCTATTAAACTGGATCCTAATATCAGATCCTTGAAAAAATACCACAGGTACAATGTCAGGCTCTCTCAGTGATCATCTCCCAATCTATATGACCAGACATCTCACACAGCCAGTTAAACAGCATATTTACAAAATAGCACACAACCTTTCCAAGTTTAACCCAGAAATGTCCATTACTACACTATCATCCTAAAAACCCTCCCCTTAGACGATGCTGTAAATGAATTCAACACAACTTTTCTAAATATCCTAAACAGCCTTGCACCTCCTAGAAGGAAGAGACTAAAAACAAATAGTGCAATTTGGCTATCCAAAAAGAGTAAAATGCTAATGCAGGATAGAGAAAAAGTATGGAAAGAATGGCAAAATATATAAAACGCCTCCATTATCTTTGAAAACTTCAGAATGCTTCACAATTGTACTAAAAAGAAAATAAATGAAGACAAAAAAAAAAACAGTACTATAATAACTTTCAGAATAATGCTAAACACAAGCCTAAAAAACTTTTGGACCTCCACTAAAGAAATCTTATATCCTGGACAAAAACTCATCCCAAATCCCTCTCCCAAAAACTCACCACTTGAAACTGCAATGCAGTTAAATTCTTATTTTATAGATAGTATATTATCTCTAACTAAGGATTCCTCAACATCTAATCCCAACCCTGTCCAGCAGCCACTTATCACCACATCCTCTTTCACCTTCAAACCTGTGTCCACATCCTATACAAAATTACTCTCATCATATATAAAACTACTCTTACACAAAATGAAACCGTGCTGTTCTTTGGCTGATGATCTTCCAAGCGAGTACCTAAAAACAGCAGTCCATAGCATTGCCTGTCTTGTCTCGTGCCTTATAAATAGTTCAGTCCAGGAATCCCACTTTTTCTCTCTCTGGAAAAAGTCACAGATTATCCCTCTACACAAAGAAGGAAATTCAACAGACATTTAATAAATTTAGACCTATAGCAGTCTTATCTCACCTCACCAAAATACTTGAAAAATGTATTAAAAAAATTGCTGGACTATCTCCTGCAGGAAGAACTCATATCCCCTACACAACATGGCTTCTGTCATTTCTATAGTACTACAACTGCCCTTCTAACCTATACAGACACTCTCAATAAAGCTAGAGATAACGGCAAACTAGTATCTTCCTTATTTCTAGACTGGTCTAAAGCCTTCGACACAGTTTGTCACAGCAAATTTCTACTTCAAATTTCCTCACTAGGTTTCTCGTCAGCCCGCCCTTCTGTGGTTCAAAAGCTACCTGCCCAATGGGTATCACTCAGTAAAATGGCACTCCACGCTCTCTCTTTACCTCACAGTCACCACTGGTGTACCACAAGACTCTATCCTTGGTCCCCTTCTCTTTAACATTTTCACTAACACCCTCTATACATCCACACAACAGGCCACCCTAATACAATATGCAGGTGATTCCACTCTCATTTGCACATCTGACGACATGGTACACCTCCAAAAGATTACTCAGGAAGCTTTTAGCAGTCACTGAAACATGGCTTCATAACTCACAACTCATGCTCAACCCAGAAAAGACTAAACTGCTACTTTTTTCCTCAGATCCCTCTCTCATGAAAAAAAAATGAATGTCCTCTCTCTTGACAATACATCCACTGAAGTCACTTCTCATAGCAAATTATTAGGGGTGATAATGGATGATAATCTTACATTCGACCTTCAAATACAAAATTGCATAATAAAAACTCAAAAAAACTAGGGATGCTTTACAGCGCTTGTGCCTGTTATTTGAATTGTTTATTTATGAAATTGGTGCACCTTGTTTGTTGTAGCATAGACTAGATTAAAGCATGCTGAATCTAGCTTTGTTTGTATAACTTGAGCACAAATCCAGGTCATATTTTTGGAGAAGGTTCCCCTGCACGCTAGTGGCAGGAGTGTGCAGTTAGAACTTGTCTGATTGAAGACTGCTGGAACAGGGCTCAGTTTTGAGCTTTTTACTGGTTAATTGGGTAATTTGTTTAAATCAATTTGCTCATTTTCTATTGTTATAGTAAAAAATTGCACTTTATTCATCTACTTTTACTGTACTTATGTTTCTTCCTACTTTATTGCATTCATTCTGCTGTACTTATTACTGCTTGTTAGTAGCCTGATTAAATTGTAACTGTTATTCTAAGCCTTTGGTTGAAGCACTTGGGCTTCAGACCAGTTGTGACCAGTTGTTTTACATTAAGAAGGTTTGTGGTCTGCACTGTTGCGACAGGACATGTAGCTTACATCCTTCTAAGTTGGGAGTTGCTGACTGAAGGCTTAGTGTCTGTTATTATAAGAGTGCATTTGTTCTGGTTTAAGCACTTGGGCTTCGGGCCAGATATTTTACATTAAGAAGGTGTGGTCTGCACTCTTGTGGGAGGAGAGGGTAGATTCTGCCCTTCTGAGCTGGGAGTTTCTGGTTAAAGGTTTATTGTGCCTGCTTATTTGAACTATTTCTTTCTGAAATTGGTATGTCTTGTTTGCTGTAGCATAGACTAAATTCAGACCTGCTTAATCTAGCTTTGTTTGTATAACTTGAGCACTAATCCAGAACATATTTTTTTGGAGAAGGCTCTCCTGCACCCTAGTGGCAGGAGTGTGCAGTTTGAACTTGTCTAATTTAAGACTGCTGGAACGGGGCTCAGTTTTTAGCTTTTTAGTGGTTAATTTGTTTAAATCAGTTTGCTCATTTCCTACTGTTATATTAAAAAAATACACTTTATGCATTGCCGCCATAAAGTCTGCTCTTCAAATTTTCTCTTAGAACTAGCCAGTTTTTTAGCTTTAGCACTCAAATCTGTTTCATTGAGTTCAGCACTTGTTCAGAACTCGTTGTAAACACTAAATAAGCTATAAATTACTACAGCACTCGACTTTTCTCACTTGTCTAGAGGAAAACAGTTTTTACTACTTAATAAATAAGCACCTATCCAGGCATGTCAAAGGGTCAGCTCCTGGTGTTTTCTCCTGTCTGCCTGATGAATCTGGGCATTTTGGGGCAATGCAGCAATTGCCTCATGTACAAAGACAACCCTCTCCTCCTACCACCCAACACTAGAACCTGTGAGATGTGCACTTATATAGCCAAACTGGAAGCAAAGCTCTCTTCACCCAAGACTGGACTAGACAGTCAAGAGGAGAAGGTAAACACTTGCACCACACCACACTCATCACCTAGTCCCTCTAAACGTACACCACCAAAACACACACATAGCAACACAAAACACACCTACATTCGCGGAGGCTCTCAATAAAAATCTGCTGAAGCAACAGAGACCTCCACAGCAGAAACACATACCTCCATCCACCAACACAACACAAATGACACATAGCTCACAAACTCAGTGTGGCACTCAACCACAGCCCGTAAGGCATAACAACGTACCCAACACTCTAGTCATAGGTGACTCTATAGTCAGGCACACTGATGTTCCACTCACCAGGCTAAACAAGGAGAAAGTTACTGTCAGCTGCCTGTCGGGTGCCAGGATCTGCCACATAATGCACGCACTCAAGTCACTCCACAACGAGTACAAATATGACTCCGTCATTGTCCATGTTGGTGTGAAAGACCTGGGACGTACCTCCCTGGACTACATGAAAAGGGACATGGAAGAGCTCTCCGATCTTGTAGCCCAGGCAGATATGACCCTAGCCCTGAACAGCATCCTGCCATCACCCAGAATGATACCACAGTACAAGGACAAAATGAATGACTTCAACAATTGGCTAAGCTTCTGGTGTCATTCTAGGGGATCCATTATCTGTCTGCCTGGGATGACATGATAGACAGACCACGATGCTTTGCCAGAGATGGCCTGCACCTGTCGCCCTTGGGATTCCGGATACTGGCTAAGGCTCTTGCCACCCCTATAGTACCTTTTTTTAGGAAAAGGTTCACATGACAAATTCACCACCGTAACAGGTACAAGAAAGCAAAATATGAGGGTAATGCTACTCAATGCTAGAAGCCTAAACCTCAAAATGTATTCACTCAAGGCACTCCTTAAAATGGAGAACATCGACATCTGTGCAGTGAGAGACACCTGGTTCAAAGCTCCACAGAGCACCCCTGCATTACCAGGCTATAATTCATACCACACCTTTCGGCCACCTAACCTGGACAAAAATATTAAATGTGGAGGCATGTCCATATTCATTAAGGATATCCATACCTCCAGGCTAGTTGCTCAGCATAATGCATCCGAGATTATCCAAGTGCAACTAACTCTGGGCAAGACTGCAATCCAAATTGTAACTTGCTACAGATCCCCCACCATGCCCCAGGATTCCCACTCCTCATTTCTTGATACACTGGAAAATATTAGGGTACAACCCGACACCCTAATAATGGGCGATTTCAACTACCCCATCATTAACTGGGAAAACTGCTCATGTACCAACTCTTTTGCTCAATGTTTTCTGGAATTCATAAATTCAAACGCCTTGGATCAACGTATCCACACCCCCACCAGGGGCACCAGTATCCTAGGCCTGGTCATTATCAACATGGGCGACCGGTGTTCCACACCAGAGGTCAATTCCTCATTTGTCAGATCCGACCACAAGCTAATCAGTCTAGACATCCACATCCCACCCCCACTTCCCATTAGGGAAACCACCGTAAAACATTTCTCCAAAGCCAACTTCATGCTTCTTAAGACAAAAGTGGCAAACTTCACGACACCCATGCAGATGGACAATAGAGGTACGACTGCTGAATCCTACAGAAATGCACTTTATAAGCATTTACACGAGTGCATGGATCGTGCTATCCCTAACAGAACCAAGATGCTGTCCTCCAAAAAAAGGGAAGCCAATCTGGTGGTCCACTGCCATAAACAAACTCTACAACAGAAGAAATAAACTGTTGCAAAAAAGAGTAAAATCCCATGACTGGAAGAACTCCCTGGTCAGCCTCAGTAAGAAGCTGAGATCCCTCATAAAATCCTCCAAAGCTAGTTACAAAAATAAAATTGCCACTGATTCTAAAGACAACCACGAAGCATTCTATAGCTATGTCAAGAATCTCAATGGCAACACTCAGATCTGCTCTGAGTTACAGCACAATGGCACTAAATGTACAGAACTAACTGATATTGCCAACATCCAGGCAGATAGGTTCAGTGCTAACTTTACCCCCCCTCACCACATAAAGGGCCCATCTCTATACCGGAAGAATGCAAAGTTCCTGTAATCACGGCTGCACAGCTAAAAACCACACTCTCCAAAGCCAAGAACACAGCTTCCATGGGACCTGATAACATCCCAGGCTGCATTCTACATGAACTAAAGAATGAACTGGCACCCCACCTAAGCACCATGTTCAGTCATAGTCTCACCTCAGGCTTTTTGCCACTGAATGGTGCACAGAGACGGTTATTCCACTCCACAAAGGGTGAGCCACCACGGACCCCGGGAACTTCCACCCCATTAGCCTAACGAGCCTGGTCTGCAAGGCCATGGAACGTATCATCATGGAGCCTATAAACAAAGACATTGGTAATCTCCAAACTCTGGACCCCACCCAGTTTAGGTTTGTAAAAGGCAGATCATGTCTCCTAAACCTGACTGATTTCTTTGAAGCAGTCACCAAAGCCGTAGACGAGAGTAAGGTGGTTCACACAGCCTATCTAGATCTTGCCAAGGCTTTTGACACCATCCCCCACTCTGGAATTTTAGATAATCTCACTAAACTAGGTATAAATCCCTATGTCACAAGATGGGTTGCCAACTGGCTCACTGACCGAACTCACACTGTGAAAGTAGCAGACTCCAAATCCGACTTCAGAGCAGTGACAAGTGGAGTACCACAAGGTTCAGTCCTGGGTCCTCTTCTGTTTAGTATCTACTTTTCTGAAATACAGGCTAATACAGAAGATCTGTGGCTAACAAAGTTCGCAGATGACTGCAAACTAGGATCCATAATTGAAATTCCTAACGATGTGGACATCCTACAAAAGAGCCTCACTGAGACAGATGCCTGGTGTCAAAGCCATGGCCTCAAGCTCAATGCCAAAAAGTGCTTTGTCATCCCCTTTGGTAAAAACTCTGTACCCATGAGCTACCACATAGGTGGTAGTCTACTTAACACCAAAAGTGTGATAAGAGACCTTGGGACACAGGCGCACAGTAGTCTCTCCTTTGATAATCACATCACCACAGTAGTCATAAAATCCTTCTACGTGGTAAACCTCATCACAAAAGGTTTCTCATCCAGGAAAAAAGAGGTCATTGTTCTCCTCTACTCATCACTCATTAGAACCATTATAGAGTACAACACCCCATTTGGTATGTACCTCACAAGACATCTACAACAACTGGGAAGGCTGCAGAAATACTTCACAAAGAGGATTACTGGCCTGAAACAGATGCCCTACGCAGACCGTCTCAAAAAACTCCAGCTTTACTCTGTCGCATATCACCTACTCAGAGGCAATCTCTGCCTAACATACAAAGCTATGTCAAACCTAGAGCTGCTGGACATGCTCCACTTAAAGAAATCCTACACGCTCTAGGGACCTAAACCTTGTCACCACAATAAAAAAGAACATGCTGGAGGGATAGATTCCTGTCCCAGAGACTTCCCATACTCTGTAACAAACTACCTATCTGTATCAAACAAAGCTCCTCATTAGCACTCTTCAAGAAAAATCTTGATGATTGGATGGGAAATAGAAAATTCTCCCCAGGGATCACCTCTGTGGTTCTGCTCGACAGGGGCACAGGAAAATAATTTTCTTGGGTGGTGAAAGCCAAGGTACCTTTTGGCTAGGCTTGTATAGGCCCTAGGGCCAATAGCCTAGTACCTACCTATGAACCTATGAACCTAAAATCTTTCTCACTGATGCAGCTAAAACTACAGTTGTCACTACATGTCGCCTCAACACACTTTTTATGGCACATCCATTCACACTAACTTCCAAGCTTCACAAAAATTAAAACTTGAAACATGCTAAAACAAAGCTGCTATATTTGCAGCAGATACCCGTTTCAGAACTCACCACTGTACAAGAATAAAAACCCTAAACTGGTTAGAACTGCCTCATCAACTAACATATACACAGCCTCTTGTCACCTATAAAATTATCCAGCATCTATCTGCCTGGCCAGCAATAAAAACCATTCTACACAACTATGTTCCCAGTCAGTCATTGCGATCCAGAGATCAAAATCTACTGTTTGTCTGTAAACCTATTAAATCTGCTGAGCATTATCTGTACTCGTACAAGATTGCTAAGATCTAGAACTCCCTACCTGTATTAGTCAAGTCAAAACCCTCCCTTTCACCTTTCAAAACCACTCAAAGACTTCCTATCTAAAATCTGGGTCTGTTCTTGGTCAAAATATGGATAAACTATATCCCTAAATGTGAGCAAGTGCCTTCCCATTCCTTATAGCTCCTTGCTCTCCCTTCTTCACTTACCTCCTTACATCTATCAAATTCTCTTCCCTGACTTCCTCTATAAATATACCATAAGATTGTTTTTTCCCTTACTTCATACTGCATTTCCTGTTTGTATCCTTTAATTTTTCTACAAACTGTCTAAAATTTCTCTAAATATTAAATGACTGTCATATAACTTGTATCGGGTCTTAACTATTGTTTTTATATTATGTCTAATTTGTTATAATTATTTAAACTGCTGATGTTTTTGTTTTATTTTTGAACACTGTAAAATTATTGTTCTTAAAATATTTTGTAATAATTTGGAACTTTTCTCCCCGGGCCTCCACTGAAAATGGGCTTCTACCCAGTCAGACTTTTCCGCTACTAAAATGTCAATAAATAAAGACATTGAAAAGAAACAAACCCAGTCGTGCCACCTGTGGTACCACATTTGCAACCATTCATTTTTCCTGGTGGATTATTTCCATTTATTACCAGTTCTACATCTCACTGTTAAGCCAGTAGTTTATCCATTCAATCATCATAAAGTCAAATTTATTTACTAATTTTTTTCTGGTGGTACTAAGTCAGATGAGATGATTAAAGACAAAGGACATCATGTAGCCAAGCACTTCTCTGATGCACTTTTCTGGCTACACAAACAGCTCTGTTCATTTTTTTAAATGACAATTTCACTGAGCTTCTACACTCCACTGGGCCTAAGGTCTACTGAATTCCAAAGACATTACATGATTCTTTCCTTCAGCAATGATTCTGTAATTGTCAATATGTAATGTCTGTGGTGTGTCCTATAACTGCATAATGATGTAGTGTGATAAACTAGTTAGGTAGGAGCTCTAATCCCAGACATGGCAACTGTGTTTGTGTGTGTGTCTCTGTCTGTGTAGGGAGCAATGCTAAGGCCACACAGGTAAAAAACGCACTCTCCACAGCTAAGAATACAGCATCCATGGGACCAGATGACATCCTGGGCTGTGTATTACATGAACTACAAAATGAACTGGCACCACACCTGTGTCATGTCTAATCATAGCCTCACCTCAGGCTTCATGTCCACTGAGTGGCACACAGCTATAGTTATCCCACTCCACAAGGGGGGATCCAACTTGGATCCCGGGAACTACCGCACCATCAGTCTGATGAGCCTGATATGCAAGGTCATGGAACATATTATCATGGAACTTATAAACAAAGACATTGACAACCTTCAAACACTGGACCCCACCCAGTTTGGGTTCATGAAGGGCCGATCTTGTCTCCTGAACCTGACTGACTTATTTGAATCAGTCTCCAGAGCTGTGGATGAGGGTAAAGCTGTCCACACAGCCTATCTGGACCTCACCAAGGCCTTTGACACCACCCCCCACTCTGGAATCATAGATAGACTTACTAAGTTGAGCATTAATCCCTATGTCACTCGATGGGTTGCCAACTGGCTTACTGACCGAACTCACACTGTAAAAGTAGCCGACTCCAAATCCAGCTCCAGACAAGTGACAAGTGGAGTAACTCAGGGTTCAGTCCTGGGACCGTTCTTGTTTGGCATCTACTTCTCTGAAGTACAGGCCAACACTAAGGGACTCTGGCTAACAAAGTTCGCAGATGACTGCAAACTGGGAGCCATTATTGAATCCCCAAATGATGTGGATACTCTACAAAAGGGCCTTACAGAAACAGATGCTAGGTACCAGAGCCATGGGCTCAAGCTCAATGCCAAGAAATGTATAGTTATACCCTTTGAGAAAAAACATGTACTCGTGAATTACCACATAGGTGGCAGTACACTAAACACCGAAAGTGTGGTAAGACACTTAGGGACACAGGTGGACAGTGGTCTCATCTTCGATAACCAAATTGCCACAACAGTCAGGAAATCCTTCTATGTGGCAGACCTCATCACTAAGGGCTTTTCATCCAGAAAAAAGGAGGTCATTGTCCCACTGTACTCATCCCTCATTAGACCCATTATAGAATACAACGCCCCGTTTGGTATGTACCTCTCAAGGCATCTGCAACAACTGGAAAGGCCACAGAAATACCTCACTAAAAGAATCACAGGCCTAAAGCAGATGCCCTATGCTAACCGCCTTAAAAAACTCCAGCTATACTCTGTCTCATATCATCTACTCAGAGGTGATCTCTGCTTAACATACAAGGCCATGTCAAACCTAGAGCTGTTGGACATGCTACACTTAAAGAAATCCCAAACCTTCAGAGCCACATGCTCCAGGGATATAAACCTTGTCATCACAATAAAAAAACATACTGGAGGGATAGATTCCTGACTCAGAGACTCCCCAGACTCTGGAATAGACTGCCCATACATGTCAAGCAGAGCACCTCTTTGGCCCTCTTCTAAAGGAACCTTGACAACTGGATGGGAGAAAGGAAATTCACCCCTTGGATCACATCAGTCACCCTGCTAGACAGGGCTCCAGGGAAGTAAATAGTGTGGGAAGAAATAGCCAGGGAATTGTTATGGCTAGGCTTGTATAGGCCCTAGTGCCGATAGCCTAGTACCAACCTATGAACCTATGAATACTACTCAGATGAAAATGGCAAATCTGTCTTGCTCCATTTCCTGTAATTAGAAGTCATATTTGTCCTCCTCTTGTCTTCATGTACCTTCCTTTACATGAAACTTTATAAATGTTAATGTTACTAACTCCTTCCTTAGCTTTTAAAAAAATCTAGAGTGAATCAAGTAAGTATTAGTTCTTTCCTAGCTTCTCCTGTTTTACAGAACCTTTTTTTCAATGAAAGACTTGGGTTAATGCTCTCATCCTAGGTACTTCTATTAGCCATACTTTGTAACTATTCATTCTTTTGTTTTATAAATTATGAGCAGTAGTATTAGTCTAGCACTCCTGGCTTTCACATTTCATGTACCTCCATCTTCAGTTAACTTCTACTTAGACATATTGTTCCTCTACTTGCATATCTGCCTGTGTAACTCTGTAGGCTGTATCACCTTTCTTAAGTATACTACTACTTGTGCAAAGGTAGGGTTAGTTCTGAAATCCATTTATGCCTTCAGTGAGGTATACTTAAAAAGAAAATGTTAGAAACTTACATGGACATTTCACATAAAACATATGACTAATCTTTTGGACATGTCTCTCTCTTTATATCTAACTAAATCTGCAAGTCTGTCTCTCTCCTGCCAAACTGAACTAAAGTCCAGTACAAGAGAAATAACATGCTATAAACTATTCAAACCAAAACACACAATCATACACTACAGGCATATTAAGAAATAATATCAAATGATCTGCTGTTACTATGCTGCTCAGAAAACAAAGTTGTATGATTAAATGTTAGCAATAAATAAAATAAAACAAACACTATCAAGAAGTGTGTCATAATCAAAACAGGAAAAAAATCACAAGGTAAAGTGCTTTTGTAACCACTCCATCTCAATTACTTTGGCTGATGCCATTTGTAAAGAACATTTTATTATAGGTTACAATTTACTTTCAACTACTCAAGTATAAACATAAATCATGATGCAGACTACAGAAAAAAAATCATCTGTGTCAGGGTAAATGCAGATAGATCTAACTTTAGACTGCTTTCTCAGGTGAAGAATGATACCAAGCTGAGACTGCTCAAAATATTAGTCCGGCCAATTGCAATGTATAGGTGTGACAGTTGGACACTCAAGGAGGAAGACATCAGAAAGACAGAAGCCATTGAGATATATGTGTATTGTAACATTTTGAGGGTTAGGTGGACAGAACATTGGTGGAAAGAATCTATAGCCTGAGAGAGCTTTGGACAAGATGCCAGCCTGTAAATGTGATTCACAACATAAATTAAAATATTTTGGTTACATCATGAGAGAAGCGAAATTGCTGGTGCTGATTTTACAATGCAAAGTGAAAGGAAAAAGATCAAGGTGGCAACAAAAGCTAAGATGGACAGACAATGCTAACTCATTCCCTCCAGTACAGCTCTTTTGAGTGTGTATCTTTAACTCCCAGTGGGTATGGCTTGAGTCTTTAAAAAATGAAGTTATCACCTTACAGTTCTAACAAATACTCATTGACAGAGATCAAATATCAGTACAATTGTTTGCCATCATGTATACTTCAAGATAAAATATTCTGTTACCTTGTATGTTGGGAGGGTGGCCTAATGGTTAAGGTGTTTGCCTTACAAACACAAGGTGCAGTGTTTGAGTCTCACAAGGGATAACTGGCTAGGCTTAAAATGGCTCGCAAGGGCAGTTAGCCTAGTACTAATCTATGAACCTATGTAGCATGGTTTTAGGAATTATTAATGCAAATATGAACAAGCAATATTTGACGCCTAGAGGCACAGCAGGAGGTAAATGCAGAAATGCCTGGAGGCGCACTCTGCTGTAATGAGTTGACTATAATGTTGCTGGCTGACTGCAGTGAAGCAGAGTGAAACAGAAAACCCATCCAACCATCCATTACCCCCTTTTTTCCCCATTTTTGCACATGCAGTGGGAGTGCCATATCAGTACTGACCATCATCTACAGCCAATGTTCACACTGCTGGCTGGGTAGCCTTACCACAGTTGCTCTTCCATAACACATACACACACACACACACACACACACACACACACACACACACACACACACACACACACACACACACACACACACACACAAGTCCCATCCACCTCCTGCATGTCTTTGGAATCTGGGAGTAAAGTGGAGTACTTGGAGAAAATCATGGGAATGCAGAGAGGACATTCAAACTCCATACAGATGGTACCCCAAACAATAATCAAATGGAAGAACCTCTTGCTGTGAAGTGGTAATTCTACATGCTGCAGAAAACACTGGCACAATATTGCATCATGTGTTTCAATGATCTCTGAAATAATTAAGGAAAAATATAAATAAGTATAACGATTTAGTCTAGCAATAAAGCATAACTTTAGAAAATCGAAGAAAAAGTCAAAAAGCCAACATCACTGTAGAAATTCCAGAATTATCATGCTTTCAAATTAGTAGCTATGTCACACTTGCATGTTGTTATAGCCGCTGAATTCCATTACAATCTCTTTAAGTACATTACTGTAAAATACTGGTGCTTTCTTAAATTAATTTATCAGTTCAAACATTAAATCTAAAAGTGTAATGTCACATAGCCTTCTTTCCTATTACTATAAACTTCATGGGTTGGGCAGAGAGTATTTGTTAAGTCTCAAAAAATAAGTGTACACCTATGCATTAGCATGACATTATTTCTTGATGTAGTACAGGTAGTATTGCAGCATATATGTTAATAACCGGCAGTTAAGACAAATAGTAATCAATGTTTCAGGATGGTGGTGTTGCACTTCAGTCTCAATGAGGTTCAAGAAACTGTCTTTTTAAGAGTTGCTTATTATCATAAACAGGACCCTTTTCAGAATATAGACAAAAACAGAAACTTATATTTTCTCATCATTTGTATGATTGATATCAAGATTATTACTACATATATACGTGTGTGTGTGTGTGTGTGTGTGTGTGTGTGTGTGTGTGTGTATATATATATATATATATATATATATATATATATATGTTGTTGTTTGTCTTTTGGCTTTTCCCGGTTAGGGGTCGCCACAGCAGAACTCCTGTCCGCTAATGATTGGTAGTTGGTTTTTATGGTGTCAAGTTGCCAGCCCGACGCCCAACCTACAACGAAGGCACACCCATTCAATGCATGTCTTTCAAATGCCCACTCGACCGTGGGGAGGACATGCAGACTCCACACAAAAGGCACTCCTAACCTAAGCCGAGAATTGAACAGGAGAACCTCTTGCTGTGAGGCATCAATGCTACAGCTGCACCACCATATATGGAAAAAAAAAAATATATATATATCTATATATATATATATATATATATATATATATATATATATATATTTATATATATATATATACATATATTTATATATATATATATATATATATAAAACATGCACACACACACACACACACACACACACACACACACACACACGGAAAGACTCACACTCCAAAGGGATGTACTGCATTTTACCTTTCTAAGCAAATAATGTGCTATATACAGACATTATTATTGCTGCAATATGTTGACTAGTCACATCCACTGAACCTTTGGCCCCTTTTCATTGGAGATTTGGCACTAAATAAGGCAAACTTGGCTAGGACATGGAGGAAGCTATCCTGCTCTTCAGAACAGTAAACAAATAATTATATTCCTAAAACAAATAGGAATAGCAATAGACAGTGGAATGGTGTTGGTGAAGAAACAAGAAGTAACATATGAGAATGGTTTACTCTTTAAAAGTCAAGATTTTGCTTTTGCATCTAACTGGACTGAAATTATAGAAACAAATTTAGGGCAATAAATGTAAAACTCTGAGGAAAATGGATTTAGGTGGTGTTACCGCCAATAAGTTTGAGAAATCAAGAAGCCGTTCTGCAGAATTAAAAAAAAAACACTGCAACATGATAGATGGAAGGAAAAATAGTATGTTAATACACTACACATTAAGAAGGAAAAAAGGAAGATGATGACAAGAAGAAACTTATAATTCTGGCAAACTAATGAGATGGCTGTAGGAGAAATCTCTTCTTAGCTCTATATATAATAAACTGGTTATAAACATTTATTGCTTAGCTTTATTGGTGATAGTAAGTGTGCTCACTTGGTGAAATCTCATGTCTTCAATAACAAAATCTGAAAAGTCTAAAATAACATCTATAAAAGTGTTAAAATCAGGTAGATTCACTGCATGCTAAACAGAGTAGAAGATCAGAAGAACATCATAGTCTACATTGAAATCTGCTTTAAATTGCATCCTAAAAGATCTTAAGGACATAGAAATTGTATTTATTCATGTATTTTATTTAACATTTGCTTACTGGGAAAGTCCATTTCAGATAATATCCCAGATTTTGCACTGGGAGAAAAGCTCCATATTGTCATAACATGGTTACAAATAGCAAAGTTATTACAAAACCTAACACAGAAGGACAACATATTAACTTAAGTAAAAAAAAAATTCACAACATCAGTTCATACAGTGTGAACTTACACATGAAGACTGGAAATATTTAGGCAGAGATAAGTTGAAAAAAAATATTGCCAGTAATTAAAGAATTCAGAAGCTGCAGTTCATAAAGATGAAATTATACACTGAGTACACACTTTGAAAAAGAGATAACTAGATAAAGTACAGTTATATAAAGTTTCCCCAACAGTGGATTTTTGAATGATCACTGCTGCAGGGGCCTTAACTACATGGGCTATATATAATGCCAAAATGTATATTTGAATGATCACTGCTGCAGTTTGCTTAGCTATATGGGTTACATAATGCCAAGAGTATAAAAGCCGGACAGTTTCCAAAGCTTCAGGGCAGCTGACCTGACTAAAAGTAAAGTTTTGGGCAACAAGCCCTTCAGAACTTTTATGCCAACACAGACAGGAAGGCTGTGCTGAAAGGATAAATAAGTATTCACACTGTGGCATAAATAACATGCTAAAACAAACAAAAAAAAAAAAAAAAAACAAGGGCGATGTAGGGAAGCAGCAGCTACTATAGCACTGATCATTCAAACACCTACTGTTATGGTAAGTTTACTTACATAGCTGTACTATGTTCATTATATTGATCACTGCTACAGTAGCCTTACCTATATGGGTAGATTGCCCTAGCTTACTACCTTTGTTAATAGTATAAATGCCTCGGGTGTCCCATGAAAAGAGGGTACTAGCCTAGAGGGACTAACCTGGTCAACAAAGGGTGAATAAATAAATAAAAATTTGGGAAGGGTAATGAGAAAGGTCCGCTTACTACATTTGGGAAGTGGAATGGGAATGGTCCAGAAGCCCCCCGGAGAATGCTCCTAGCAAAGCCTGATCTAAACCTAGAGAAGGAATCAAGCTTGTAATGCCTTATAAATATATGTATTTTGCTTATTCTAGAATACTTTTAGAATCAACCCTTTCCAAAAAGCCATTGATGAAACCAAGGCCCTGGTACAGTGCTCCTTGACCCCACCTGGAACAGTTTTGTTGGAATGAGTATAACAAAAGGTAATACCCCAAGACAACCACTTAGAAATAGCCTGTTTTGACACAGGTTGCCCCTTCTTCTTACCTTCACCAGAAATAAACAACTGAGCCAAAGATCTGAAAGATTTAGTTCTATCAAGACAGTACCTGAGTTGTCTATGAGCATACAAAGTATGGAGTATCCTTTCTTCCTCATTTTTACATTCAATAAAGAAAGCAGAGAGATGGATAGCTTGACTTAAAGTAAACTTGAATATCACTTTAGGCAAAACAGAAGGATTGTTGTAGTACTGAAGTAGTGCCATGATTAATAATAACACAGTCTTCATTCCCTCTAGGAAATTCAAATTTAGTTCTAACAAATATTTTAATTGTGGATCTAAGGGAGTGGTCTATTTGGGAATATGTATGTATTGTTTCAGTTTTTATGTAGGGAAAACTGAGAGACCCCTCAGGAGAAGGGTTTATGAGCATCTTTATGATGTTTCGAAAGGTAAAGAGAATAATGCCTTTTACAAACATCTACGAAGCTGTAACAGCATGGAATTAAAGTTTATAGTTTTAGAACAGGTATTACCCGATATCGGGGGGGGGGGGTAATTGGGAGGCCAGGTTAGAATACCGCAAACTTTATTGGCAACTAAAGTTGGACGCGGGTAGGTTCCCTGGTTTAAACGAGAACATTAGCATTAGCAGTGTTTTAAGGTTGAGAATGGCCCGATTATAAAGTATAATGGAGTATGTACATTTTTACTTTTATCTGGGTTGAGATTTGTGAATTTCAACACCGTTATTGTTTCTTAACATTTTTAATTTTTTTATGGTTTGATTTGAAGAGTTTGTATGAATTTATTTTTACTTTCATTATTATTTATGTTGATACTGGATATTTATTAACTAATATGAATTGTGGGAAGGAGATTTTTTTATATGTTTTGGTGCCATTTTTCAGGCAAAGGTTTTGTTTACTAGTTGATGTGTTTTGTGATTTTTTTAATATTGATTTTCAAACAATTAAGGTTTGTTTCTGACTAGGGTTAATTAACTATTTTGGTCATGTGACTTGTTTTTACTATTTAACATCCGTGAACTGATTACACTCTGTTTGCACCTTGAAAAAGCTCGGTATTAACCGAGTGAAAGCGCTTGGTTTATTACGTGTTGTGCACTTCAATAAAGTTTCATTTTATTAACATTTTTAGTTGTGGAGTGAGTTCCGGGTCCTGTTCCTGCTGGACAATTCTTTTCTTGATTCTTGGCTTGGCTTCATTGTTTGTTCTTGGTTTTGTGGTCGTCCATGGCAGAAGGAGCGGAACACACAAGCTTCACTGAAACACCTTCATTGCTTAAGGATGATTCGGATAGTGTTCCTGTTACACGGGCTGAATTTAAGCAAGTTATGGCCCTTTTGACTCAATTATCTATTAATTTAAGTGAGCAAAATACTGATTCTGTGTCAGCGTTACCTGGTAACCAGCTACAGTTAGCTGATTCACGAAGGAAACGCGTCACTTCTCCTGTGCCTATTGTGACTAACAATGTCCGAGACGAACCTCCCGGTAATGCGCCTTTGAGTAACGGACTATCTAATGTTTCAGCAACAAGAGTAGGGTTGACGCAAAGAAATAACATGGATATTAACCATGGAGATTTCAATCTATGCGCTTGGGTTGGTCAACAATTTCACTTCAGACAAGGTACTGTGCATTCTAATTTGAATGATAACATTGAGTACAACTTTAATGACCTAAGGGACAAGCTTTACGCGTTTAAAAGTAATCAACTTGAGATAGACTATCTCAAGGAATGCGTGCAGGTTCAACGTGTCCCTAAAGGTCTTCGTTGTTATAAATTTCCAAACAATGTTCAACCAGGGACTGTCTTTTATGACAAACTATGTGACATTTTTGACAGGGCTGGTATAGAAATGTTAAAGCTTATGATTGTTGAATATGAAAACAAAGCTAGTACTTTGTTAAATGACTTGAATGCTTTGAATGAAAAAGTGGTCAATGACATTAATTTTGTGAGTATTAAGAAAAATTATGATGGTGTCTTTTATGAAGTAGATAAACACTGTAATAAGATTTTAAACCACAAAATAAGAAAATTGGAGAGAGATCTCATTGAATATAGAGAAGGGATAGCATATCCAACTTCCACCATTGATAGACGAAATACTAAGTCGAATATTGATAGGGTGGAGGAAACTAATAGTAATGATATTCACTCTAGGTCGGTGACTCAGCCCCTTAGAAGAAGTGAGAGGCTTGCTGAGAGAGGTAGGAAACATTCCCTACAGGATTTTCAACATCTCCCCAGCAGGGGGGGGGGGGATCGAAGTACCAGCAACAAGGCTGGAGCAATCCTCAGAACTAGAATTTGATAGGCGTTTGTCTTCCAATATAGACTCACAAGATTTTGACGGTAGGCATATTATTTGCAGAAAGGGCAATTTCACGATCTATAATTACACTGATTTGACACCTACTCAGGACTTTTTAAATTTATTTTCGAGAGGTTTTCATTATGTTCTCTTATGTCCTTCAATCACAACAAACGCACTAGTAGACCTTAAGTTATTTATTAGACAATTGAACCTTACTTTATTTTTTAAAGGGCAAACCAATTTAAACAAAGGACTAACGAGGTCTAGTACGTTTAATCCACCTATTCACCCCTCCCTTAAGGTTTTTGAGGAACTGGTGGAAAAGGACATTAGGGGTCTTGAATGTGGTCAGCGCTCTACACACCCCACCAATATGACTATTACGGAGATAGAACTTATTGATTTATTGAGATGTGAAGGGTGTAGGATAATGAAACCAGACAAGGGAGGGGGCGTAGTGCTAATGTATGCAGTTGAATATGAAGCCTACCTGCATAGTATGTTACAGGACACAGATCAGTATGATCTTGTATCCTTAAACGAAATCAATATTGCTTATTCTAAAATTAATTTTCTTTTATATGACCATCTTCTGCAAGGCGTGTTCAATGAACAATTATACAATTTTTTGCATGTTGATAGACCAAGAACCCCGATTATTTTCGGGATTCCTAAAACTCATAAAAGTCTGGATCCCATTAAATTCAGGCCCATTGTTTCAAGTGCTGGTAGTATCACTGAACCCCTTGCCAAATTTATTGATGTTAGTGTCAAGAGCTTTTTATCTTACATTGAACACATTTGTAAAGATTCATGGGAATTTTTGAAAGGAACTGACCATCGTTTATTTAGTCCGGATTTGTTTATGGTTACCATTGACATTGTTGAGCTTTTTCCAAGCATACCTCACCGTATTGGTCTGGAATGGTTTGGAGAAGTTCTGGTAACACAATCTAGACTGGACACAAAGATCATCAATTTGGTAATTGAGTTCATGGAAATTGTGCTTGAGAACAACTTCATCTACTTTAACAGGGAATTTTATCGGCAGAGAAAAGGGGTTGTGATGGGTGCCCCCTGTGCATCAGCATATGCTAATATTGTATTACACCATTGGGAAAGCAATTTCATCTTTTCTAGTCAATGGGTAGAACACATAGTACACTACAGGAGGTACCTGGATGACATTTGTTTGCTGTGGAACGGGACAGCACAGAACTTTGGAGAGTTTATTAACTACATCAACTCTAGTACTAAATTTTTGAGGTTCACTCACAAGATTGACAAAGATGCAGTAAACTATTTAGATGTGACTCTTTTCAAAGATTATGATAATCAAAAATTTCAATCTAAACTATTTAGAAAGGCCACATTCTCTAATTCGTACCTCCATTTTAACAGCGGACATCCTCTTTATCAGAAAAGAGGTATAATTAAAGGGCAGCTCATTCGAGCATCTAGAATGTCCAGCTCTTTAGGAAGTTTTATTGAAGATATTCACACCCTTAAGAATTTGTTTTTAGAGAAAGGGTATCCTTATTTTATTGATAATTTGAGTCAAGAAGTTGCACATAATAGGGAGCTTAAATATCCCCCTTTGTTAGGAACTGGACTTACAGCCCTTGAAGGGGATGGAGGTGTGGAACAACCAAATTTTAAAAGTAATTTTATTCATACTTATTCAGCTAATTCCCAGGAGATTGAGAACACCATTCTGAAACATTGGCCTATACTCACCCTACATGATGAATTGAAACAATTCGTGCAGGACCGTCTTCATTTTGTTAGGAAAAGAGATGTCAACTTAAAAGACCTCTTTGAGATGAAACATAATTCTAGGGTAGTAATTGGCTCATTTAAATGTGGTACCCACAAATGTGGGAGTTGTAAGCAGTGTAGTGCCATGATTAATAATAACACAGTCTTCATTCCCTCTAGGAAATTCAAATTTAGTTCTAACAAATATTTTAATTGTGGATCTAAGGGAGTGGTCTATTTGGGAATATGTATGTATTGTTTCAGTTTTTATGTAGGGAAAACTGAGAGACCCCTCAGGAGAAGGGTTTATGAGCATCTTTATGATGTTTCGAAAGGTAAAGAGAATAATGCCTTTTACAAACATCTACAAAGCTGTAATAGCATGGAATTGAAGTTTATAGTTTTAGAACAGGTATTACCCGATATCAGGGGGGGTAATTGGGAGGCCAGGTTAGAATACCGCAAACTTTATTGGCAACTAAAGTTGGACGTGGGTAGGTTCCCTGGTTTAAATGAGAACATTAACATTAGCAGTGTTTTAAGGTTGAGAATGGCCCGATTATAAAGTATAATGGAGTATGTACATTTTTACTTTTATCTGGGATGAGATTTGTTAATTTCAACACCGTTATTGTTTCTTAACATTTTTAATTTTTTATGGTTTGATTTGAAGAGTTTGTACGAATTTATTTTTACTTTCATTGTTATTTATGTTGATACTGGATATTTATTAACTAATATGAATTGTGGGAAGGAGATTTTTTATATGTTTTGGTGCCATTTTTCAGGCACAGGTTTTGTTTACTAGTTGATGTGTTTTGTGATTTTTTTAATATTGATTTTCAAACAATTAAGGTTTGTTTCTGACTAGGGTTAATTAACTATTTTGGTCATGTGACTTGTTTTACTATTTAACATCCGTGAACTGATTACACACTGTTTGCACCTTGAAAAAGTTCGGTATTAACCGAGTGAAAGCACTTGGTTTATTACGTGTTGTGCACTTCAATAAAGTTTCATTTTATTAACATTTTTAGTTGTGGAGTGAGTTCCGGGTCCTGTTCCTGCTGGACAATTCTATTCTTGATTCTTGGCAAAACAGAAGGATTAATTCTCCAAGAAATCTGGTCTTTCTGGAAAATGAGATAGGGCTGACTCACCATGAGAACATGCAACTCAGATACTTTTCTTGCAGAGGACAGAGCAATCAGTGAAACAGTTTTCTATGTTAAGAACCTCAAGTCAGCCAGATTAGATGGTTCAAATGGAGGAAGCCTTAGCTTCTCTAACACAAAATTACGATCCTGAGGAGGGACCACTGGTTTTCTAGAAGGCATCTTACTCAAAACCCCTCTCAAATACATTTTGACAACAGAATGCACTGAAAGAGGAGGCTTCATGGGCAGACATGCTGAAATGACCAATAAATGAACCTTACTGGAAGATCAAGAAAAGCTACAAGGATAGTTACTCACACAAATATTACAAAACCAGAGAATAACTACCCCTGAATGGGTGCTGGTTATGTTGTTGGCACCAATAAGAAAACCTTTTTCCATTTGTTAATATATGATTTTATAGTAGCACACTTTCTTGACTGCATTAGTACCTGCTACATATCCTCAGTAAACAGGACCTAAAGGGAATCAAGACCCTATCATCTAGGCAGTCAGTTGAAGTTGACTGGGGTCAGGGTTTATGAAACACTCCTGATTTTGTCAGAGTAGATCTATTCTCTGAGGAATCCTGGATTGACTGCCCCCAGCCATTTCCAAACGAAGGGAGAACCCATATTGCCTTGGCCAGAAGGGAGTCTAAACAATGATTTTGGGGGATTCCTTCTGAATCTCCAGAAGTACCCTGGATATCAGTGGCAAGGGTGGAAAAGCATACAAGAACATTCCTGTCCAAGGACAGGAAAAGGCATCTGTCTTCCAGGCTTTCTTGCATGGAGTCCTTGTCTAGAATCTTGCCAGTTGGCTGTTCTGAAAGGAGGCAAATAGGCCTACTTTTGGAACTCCTCACAAATGAATCAAATTTTGTAAGACACCCTAATCTACTTTCCATTCTTGGGGTTCTGCCCTTGTCCTGCTCAGCTTCTCTGCCACACAATTTGCTCTGACAGAATGTAGGATGCCTGTAAAGTGAGATTGTGCTGTAAAGCTATATCCCAAGCTAACATGGCTAGTCAAAAAGGGGACCCTTGACTGTTGATGTACCATATGACTGTGGTACTGTTTTCAACAACTTGAAAATGTCCAGGGAACCAAAGGTGATTCAGAGAGTTGAGTGCCTTGATAAGGGAAGCATCTCTATTTTGTTTATGTGCTTGGATTTGTCCTTGGTGTCCCATACACTTTGCACTTTTATCCCTCCTGAAACTGCTCCCCAAGTAAAGTCTGAGGAGTCTGTGGTGAATGATTGCTTTGGGATGGAGAGGGAGGAGGGAAGACATGGATTCAGGTAAATCTGCTGTCTCCACCAACTGATTCCTCTTCTGAAAAACCTCAGCATTGGGATTTGAAAAGACAAAGGATGTTGGTGCTGGAACTAAAGAGATTTCAGATACCACTGTATCTTTCTCAAGTGGAATCTTACCAGGGGTATCATGAAAGCAAAACCCTACAAACAGATCTAGATATAAATCTATTGTCTTCCTGTGGAAGAAAAGCTCTTTGAAATGAGGTGTCTAGCTGACTCCCCTGGGAACACAATCCAGTGTGAAGCAGTAAAAAAGACTTTCAAATGTTCTCTTTGAATTTCATCTTGTGTTAGAGATCTCTCACCCAAGTGAGAGATTACTGACACTTTGAAAAAGACTCTGCTAAGCTAATCAAGTCTTCTAAATATGGGAAAATGTTAATACCCTGTAGCCTACAGTGAGCTATAACTGGAGCTACACATTTTGTGAAACTCTTGCTGCAGTGGATAGTCCACAAGGTAATGCAAAGAACTGATAATGTGATTCAGACACACAAAACATTAAGAAAGTACAGTTTTGTACCTACCATAAATGTAGATGTCCAAACTGGATAGCATCTGCAGTCATAACAACTGGGTTGTCCTGTCGTCAGGCAGCCTTCCAAAGTCTGATGTCGCACTTCACCCGACGTCATCTCTGCTGGTCTTCGGGTATAAAGGCATCAGCCGACGCCATTTTCTTCAGTGTTTCTTGCCCCAGATGCCAGGTGCCCTCTTGGAAGGCTAAATTTTGGGTAAAAATGCCAATGTTTCCCAAAGGATAGAAGGCAAACACAAAAAATAAGCATGTATGTACATATATACAAACAAATACACCATAAGAGACTCCCCCCCACCAGCTAGCTATTAGGAGGGTAAATACCCTAGGAGTACCACAGAGGGAAGGAGGGAGGGTAATCCTGACTGCAGATGCTATCCAGTTCGGACATCTACATTTATGGTAGGTACAAAACTGTACTATGTCCTTCATGGATGCATCTGCAGTCGGTAGAATACCATAGCCAACTAGGGAGGAGGAAGAATAGATTATGGTGTGGTTAAGATCCCTTGCAGTACAGCAGTGGCAAACCCTGCTCGGGATCTGGAATACAGAGGTAAATTATAATGCTTGGCAAATGTATGCACGGAGGTCCAAGTAGCCGCCTCAATAATGTCCTTGGTTGCCGTAAGAAGGCTGTGGTAGTGGCTGTTGCTCTTGTAGAATGAGGTTGTATGTTCTGTGGAATTGGTTTTCCATGGAAGGAGTAACAGAATCGTATGCAATTTCCTATCCATTTGGAGATTGTCTGTTTGGAAATTGCTTTTCCTTCCCTTCCTGTTGCATAGGCTACAAAAAGCTGGTCAGTTTTCTGTTACTTTTGTTCTGTCCAGGTAGTAGCGTAGCTGTCTGTGTACATCCAAGGTATGCAGCATTCTTTCCCCTCTGTTTTGTGGGTTGGGGAAGAAGGTAGGTAGGTGGATTGCCTGGTTTAAGGATACTCTGGATACCACCTTAGGCATAAATGTAGGATTAGTCCTCATGGACACTCTGTCTTGGTGGAAGATTAGGAAGGGTTGTACTGCCATTAGGGCCTGAAGTTCAGAAACCCTCCTTGCTGAGGTTATTGCCAGTAGGAAAGCAGTTTTCCATGAAAGATGCTGTAGGTCTGCTGTTGCTGCTGGTTCAAAGGTGAGAGTCAACTTTTCTAGCACAAAGTTCAAATCCCAAGCTGGCAGTGGTGGTTTCCTAGGAGGTTTTACATTCTTGATCCCTCTGAGGAACTGCCTGAGTAGAGGATGCGAGAAGACAGGTGGATCAAAACTGTATTCTGCTGAAATAGCTGATGCATGTATCTTGATGGAGGAATAGGACAGGCCTGTATGTAGAAGCTCTGCCAAGTACTCCAGAATGTTAGCCATATCTATATTCGACACATCCTTCCCTCTTTCAGCACTCCAAATGACAAACCTTTTCCATTTCCTGCATAGTTCCTTCTTGTTGAAGGTCTGCGGGCTTCAAGGATAATGTCTTTAACCCTTTGGGAAAGATCTGGAATAGTTGCTGCTATGTGATGTGCCATGCAGTCAGTTGCAACGTTTTTAGGTTTGGATGCATGATGCTGTAGCTGTTCTGAGTTAGCATCAGCGGTATCAGAGGTATTGACCACATTTTGTTCGAGACATGCTCCTCAGCAATGGGTACCAGTGTTGTCTTGGCCAGTTTGGAGCTATCAGGATTATCCTTGGACGTTCCTCCTTGATTTTTAGTAATACCTTGTGTATCAAGGGAAGAGGTGGGAATGCATATGCTGTCAGGCCTTTCCAGCTGAAGGAGAGCGAATCCACTTTCGATGCAAGTGGATGGAATGTCCTTGTGCAGAATTTTTTGAGCTGGTGGTTGAGAGGGGAAGCGAATAGATCTATCTGTGGCATTCCCCATTTCTTTGTGATGGTCTTGAAGATGTCCGGGTGTAGCATCCATTCGTGAGCATCCGAGGTGGTTCTGCTTAACATGTCTGCTAGAGTGTTCTCCTTTCCCGGTACAAACATTGCCTGTAATTGGATGTTGTAGCTGAGTGCCAGGTTCCAAAGGTCCAAAGTCATTCTGCATAGGGGTTATGAATGAGTGCCTCCTTGTTTGTTGATGTACCACATGACTGTGGTGTTGTCTGTCCTTATCATCAAATGGCCTTCTTTGAGAAATGGTCTGAATTTTTGGATTGCCAGTTTTACTGCCAGCATTTCTTTTAGGTTGATGTGCAGGTGAAGCTGGTCCTGCGTCCACAATCCTTGCACGCATTTGTCCAGCATGTGAGCCCCCCATCCTAGGTCTGAGGCGTCTGTTGTGATGGTTTGGCTTGCTTGATATTTGTGAAAGGGTAAGCCTGGGTTTGACTGGCATGCTTGAGCCCACCATAGGAACTCCTGTTTTAGGCATGGAATTAGTGGAATTTCTGCTTCTAGGCTGTGCCTGTGTTGGGACCATAAATTCTTTAGGTACCACTGTAGTTTTCTCATATGTAGTCTGGCATGTGGAACCAAGATTATGCATGATGCCATGAAGCCCAAGGCCTGCAGAACTTTTCTTGCTGTTAGCTTGCTGTGGTTTGTTAGTGCCAAGAAGTAAAGAGGGAGATCTCTTGTTTTCTGCAGTTAGGAATGCCATTTGTTTTACTGTGTCCAATAGAATGTCCTTGTTTGGGATGGAATCAGCCTTGACTTTTGCAAATTGACTGTGTATCCCAGTGCTTGTAGCAAGTAAATGACCCTTTGTAAATCTGTTGTCAGCTTGCTTTTGTTGTCCCCTTGTAGCAGGCAGTCGTCCAGGTATGGATAAATTTGGATTCCCTGTAGTCTGCAGTGGGCGATTACTGATGCCAGGCATTTTGTGAATACTCTGGGCGCAGTAGATAAGCCAAAGGGCAATGCTGAGAATTGATAGTGCTCTGATCCTGCAAGAAATCTGAGGTATCTTCTGCAAATTGGTCGAATGCAGGTATGCCTCCTTGAGATCTAGAGTTACCAGCCAACACTCCTTGCCCAGCATGGGAAGAAGCTGCTGTAGGGTCAGCATTTTGAATTTTGGGACAATGATGTATGTGTTTAAGTTGGACAGATCGAGAATAGGTCTCCAACTTTTTTCCTTTCTTGGAACTAGGAATAGTCTGGAGTAGAATCCTTTGCCTTGTTCTGTTATTGGTACTCTTTCCACAGCTCTCATCTTTGTTAATTGCATTATCTGCTGTAGAGCTTCTGTTTTTTGATTTGGAGGTAGGTTTGGCATTCCTCTTTTGACTGGTAGAGTGTGGAAGTGGAACCGGTAACCTTGGTCTATGGTTTGCAAAATCCACTTGTCTTTTGTGATGTAGTGCCAGTTCTTTGAAAATAAGGTTAATTTTAAGGGTGCTGCTATTTGTTCCCTGGTAGGCGGAGTTAGAATCAAGTCACTGAGATTGCCCTGTTGTAGTGGCAGTGGCTGTGCCTGTGGCTCTGTTATTACCTTGCCACTGTCGTCCTCTGTAGGCACCCCTCTGGATTGATTTCTGCCTCTGGAACGTCTATTCCTGCCCCTTTGGGATCTTGTGGAGTCAGGAAAGGACCAATTTTTGGCAGGCCAGTTCCTGCTAAACCTTGGGGGCTGAACCTGCAAGAAATCTTTAACCGTTTGTACAGATTTTGCCTTTTCTTCCATTTTCTTCATTACCTGCTGGGCAGGTGTACCAAACAAACTGGTCTTATCCATAGGAGCATCTAATAACTTAGCTTTAACATGATCCGGTAAAACTTGTTCCTTCAGCCATGCATGTCTTCTTATCACTGTGCCAGTCATGGCTGATCTAAATGAAGCCTCCAGTGCATCATAGCCACATTTTAAGGAATGGTTACTAACCTGTTGTATGTTATTTACCATTTCTAATCTTATCTATAGAGTCATCAGAGGATAGCTTTTAGTTAACTGATCAAGCATAAACTCTTGGTATTGTATCATGTGAAACTGACAGTTTAAAGCTCTAGCTGAGAGAGTAGCAGAGGTGTGAACCTTTTGCCCCATCTGTCTAAAGACCTGGCTTCCCTTTCAGAAGGAATAGGGTTTTGCTGTGGTCGAGGCTACTGCCTTAAGGCCCTGGGATATAGTTTGGGGTCTGCGAGTGGGGCCTTGTATAGGTGATGATGAGTGTCTGGCACCCTGTAAAATCTATCTGGTTTGGCAGGTGCTGGAGGTAAAGAATCTGGTGTAGTGCAAACATCATTAAATGACAGGAGGTATAGCTAAGGGCCTGTGTTGTGGTAGGTGCAGAATAAGTCTTTTTCTGGAGTCTGAAAAATCCTGTTCCTGCCATTGGAAATGTTCTCTCATGGCATGTAAGGTTTCCCCAAAGGAGAATTCTTCTGGTGGAGAAGCAGCTGGAATGGATTCTTCAGCATCTGAGTCCTCAAAATTGGAGAAAGGAGCCTTTGAGTCTTCCGCAGAATCATCAGAGGACACAGGCTTGAGGGGCTCTGCTCTAGGTCTCTTTTCTGGGGGCTGAGAGGCCCTGTCTGGGTGAGATTGAGATCCCCTAATTAAGGATATTAAATCTTCTGCCAGAGTAAGCATTTGTGAACTAGAAGTGGGCCTGGTTGAGGGGGGTTTAACAGGCACTGACTTAGTAGATTTGGCAGCTTTAGCCCTGGCAAAGGCCTTAATAGACATGGCTGCAGGAGGCCTAGCAGCACCACGTGCTGGGGTAGAGACATCCAGAGGGATGGTGTCTGATAAGTCACTAGTAACCACTGTAGTAGGTAAAATTTCTGAGGCCGATTCAAGTAGTAACCGGAGCCTCAGTAGTAGTCATTGATTCGCTGTACTCTGATCAGTTTTGTTTGCTTAACCATGGTTGCGTTTTTAACAATTTGGGTAGTCGGAGGATCCGGCGGCATAATAAAATCAGAGCGAAAAACTGTTCAGCAAACTCAGACCGGCGCCTGTCGGTTGAAAGAAGCACAGGCGAACAGGCTGCGGTCTGGCCCTAAACAAGGCAAACAGTAAGAGTGGAAATCTTTATGAGGTATTTGTTTCCCACAAGTTAAACAGTTATTGACTTTTTCTGACATCGGCTGAGGCAAGAAAGAGTCTACTTAGCTTTTAGAAGTCTTGAAGGAGTATTCGGTAGTAGTAATCTCTGGATCTGACCGACCGGCACTTGCGAACAGCTTCTGCTTCGCAAGAAAGACTGAAGAAAATGGCGTCGGCTGATGCCTTTATACCGAAGACCAGCAGAGATGACGCCGGGTGAAGTGCGACATCAGGACTTTGGAATGAAGGGCTGCCTGACGACAGGACAACCCAGTTGTTATGACTGCAGATGCATCCATGAAGGACATATGCCTGAAGTCTGGATGAATAGGGATGTAATGATAGGCATCTTTTAAATGTAATGCTTACAGGAAACTTAAATGAGGAAGAAGTGACATACTGTGAAGTGACATTATTTTGAACTTGGACATTATCAAAAACAGGTTTAAGAAAGAAAGATCCAGAACTGGTATCCAAACATTTTCTTACTTTATTTTTTGACACACAAAAAAAATACTTGAATAAAAACCTCTCCCAACCTGGGAAGGAAGAACTGATGCTATCACTCCGCGGGACATGATGGGTTGCAAGGAGGGATTTCCTCCCACTTGCCAACTTTAACCTTGATGAATTATCTTCAGGACCCATTTGTCTGAAACTATCTGTTGCCACAGATAGAAGGGGTGAGAAACCTTAGTGTTTTCCCACTGAAAACATTGGCACATTCCGGAAACAGTCTCCGAGAAAGAGAACAATCCCCAACAGGAAGTATCAGATACTGTACACTCCTCTGAATCTGAATCAGAAATTTGAGGAGAAAATCCTGCATCTGCCCCTTCATCTTCCTGTCAAGATTGAGAATCTTGACTCTCTTCAGAAAAAACGGCATCCAGTTTTCTTTTACCAGAAACCACCTTATAAGAAGGATTGATAGCCTGAATCAGACCCCCTGAACCTGATCAAGTAAACTACTCCTGTCCAGACAAAACTGAGCAGGAGCAGATACATGTTTAGTTTTCTGTTTCATTTTGATATGAAAAATGGGGCCAACAGAGTTGTTAATGGGAGCAGCAGCTTCCCCAGGGATAGTACAACATTCTGACTAAACATGGAAAACTTCCCTGTTCCCTCTCCCAGGACTGACAAAAGTGGCTTTCCCCTGTACCGAGGGGATACTAACAGCCGCAGAGGACCTAACTAACCCTGCACCATTGTGGCTGTAGGTGCTACACCACAGGGATCTGTGTTAAAAGAAGAGTGGTCTGAGAAACAACCTTTGGCCACAGCAGCGACACCCACCTGCAGCTGAAGCAAATTGCTAGCCTGTTGTGGTGGCAAAGACTGTTTGCTTAACTTTCTGATTTTGGCTGGAAGAATGTCCGACAGTGGAACAGTCAGTTTGTTCCATGGTTAAGCTGAAAATGGTGCCTCTTTCCCAGGGAAAACAAGCAGCATAAGCTGGTAAAAAAATAAAGTTGTTTAAAGTCACTCTTCCCCCCAAAAACACAGTAAAATGCACGTTAATACACTTTGCCAATCCTAAAAACTATATAAAGACAGTTTCTCCTAAAAAAAAGGTTTTCAACTATTTTTAAACTGACAGAAAAAAAAGGGCACTCCTGTTTAGAATTACAGTTAAGTCTGGTGACAGTGCATTAAAACACAAGCTCCTAAAATGAAAAATAACTTTCCTAACCAAGAAAGTATATTAAAATAATACATTTAAAATGTGGAAGGTTCTTCCCAAAAAGGAACTTATCAGCCCAGTAAGG